>NW_004955524.1:444852-503419 GCF_000276665.1 Chinchilla lanigera | reverse complement strand
CTCAGGTCTGTTTTTTAGCCAGTACCATGTTGATTTTATGAAAGTAGTTTTGTAGTATAATTTCAGGTCAGGGATTGTGATTCCACCTGACTTGTCTTTGCTGCCCAGAATTGCTCAGCTATAAAGAAAGATAAACTCAAGGCATTTACAGGTAAGTGGTCACAACTAGAGACCATACTCATAAGTGAAATAAACCAGACCTCCATGTGTAAGCAACGTATTGTCTTACTAGTGTAAGAACCTGAAAGAGTGAATAAAAATTAGAAGGTATGATAGACATTGTGAAATGAAAGGAAAATACTCAAAAGTAAGTAGCAACTGGGGTGAGGGAAAAGAGAAAAGAAAGACAGGGAAATTATGTGTGTATGTATATTCAGGATAGCTAACATAGTTGTACTACTGACTTCTATCTCTTTACTGAAAGGAACAGTTAATGATTACTTATTTGATCCATCTTGCATATCTATTTGTTTTCCTGAGAAACCACTTTGAAGATATAAATACGTAATGCAACAACCATTGTTAATTTCCTATCACTTTGTCTGTAATTCAGTATTGCTTGTATTGTTCTTATGCTATTTTGTAAATGGATGTCTGTTTGTTAATATGTTTTCATTCTTTTATTTTTAAAATAAAATTTAAAAAATATATATTAACACTGACAGTGCTGCAGCAGTCTAATGAATGAACTTCTATTGGTTATTCATGCCAGTGATTATGTGTTTTAATGGAGGAAAGAAAACTGGCCAATTGCTACTAGTGGGTGTCTACATCATTTAGATTAAAAGAGCAAATAGAAATTTTGTTTTCCCCTATCTGGCTGCTACCATTGCTGCTTGTATACCATTCACCAACAAAATGTTTATAGCCATCATTTTTGTGCATTGTAGCTGCCTCAATTATAATACCAGAGTTGTTCACTTATAAGAACTAATCATTTCTCAGAGTTGTGAAGACTGGTACATCCAAGATCAAGGCACCTACAGCTTAAATGTTTATATATTAAATTTCTATGGTTTATGCATATGCCTTCTAGTTGTGTCTTCACAGGGTAAGAGAGGATTTGGCCTCTTATAGATGCATGCATCTCACTTATAAGGGTTCTGACCTCATAGCCTTATTCATATCCAGTGTCCCCACCACCTCATACCCTCATATTAGGAGGTAGGATTTAACACATAAAATTTGGGAGAGATCATCCATTGAAAGCACAGGTCAGTTATACTAGGTGTATAATATGTTGAGCAGTGTTGTGGTTTATATGTGGCTTAATGTTTCTCCAAGGATTCCTATGCTGATAGCGTCTCTTCACTTACCTCCAAGCTTATTGCACTGGGTTCTTGAAAAATCATTGTCATATTCAGGGAAATAATCATTGTCAGGGAAAATACCTTGATGTACTGTTTTCCACCTCCACTTACTATCTCACTGTTTAGTATACTTCTGTCCTCATTGGTCCTCTGTTCTAGAAAACTTAAATATTCTGTGGGATTTGATGGGATCCATCTCACCTCCCTCTGGCTTCTCTCTGTGTTCTAGACCTGCTTGCTTTGGATGTGGTTTTTAAAGAGTAGAATTATTCCTCTTGCAGCCACATCAAAGTTCCAATCCTGTATTCAATGCCCTGTGAGTATACACTTAGAAAGTGAGTGCTCCCTACATGCAGTACATTGTGTGCACATCAGACTCTTATATCCTTCTAATGACCTCATAAAGCCCAGTTCTATTTGATGTATTAGTCCTGCTGAAGCATTGGAGACTAAGACAAGTAAATGTGTTTGATTTAAGAATGAGTTCATGGGCAGGTGTCTATAGTTTTTTCTGCCAGCTGAGAGAAGAGACTAGAGGAAAATATAAGTAAGTATGCAGAAGACCAGAAAAGGTGTTGAGTTTATGTGTCCCTATCTTGAACTGTGGTGAGCTGACAGATTTGGGACTCTGTGGAATATGGTGTGGACAGTGTAAAATACTGCACCCAAGAATAGAGGGAGTGAGCTAATTTTACCCATAACAATTCTTATAGCAATTGCAAACAAAATTATTCTAAAAAATGTATTCCTTGTTCTTTCTAGATTTAAAACCATTCCCTATCCAGAAGTTACTAGGTTTCCCCCCGGATTAACCGTATTATTAGTCCATAGTGTATAGGACTTTCACTTGGGGAAGTGAAATACTAGAAATGGTAAATATGCAGGGCCCAGTGAACCAAGACAGGAGCGGTTTGTGGTGGAGCCATAAGGTCTGGTTGGAGTAGGGCAGAACATGCATTGGCAGAACCTGGGTCTCCCTGCCCCAGCCGAGCAGTATTTGTTTCTGTGTGTCAACTGCTGCTGGCATACCCTTGGACCCTCTGGACCCTCAGGGCAGGAGTGAAACAGTTACCACGACCTATACATCCTGTCCTGTCCAAGTGAGGGAACTGCAGCAAGGCGAGAGCCCTGTTTTGGACTGCTCTACCTGCAACCTCACTTCTCACCACATGGTGCAGTGACAGCAGGAGAGCTGTTAGGAGACTCCTCATGTGCAAGGCTTGTGTGTGTGTGGGCGGCTCAGTACTACGATGGGTGCCCTGTCTTTTGACCCATGTGCACAGCCAGTGTGATTTATATCTAAAATGTGCCCCTTAGGGGCTGGGGATTTAGCTCAGCGGCAAAAGCGCTTGCCTGGCAAGCGCAAGGTCGTGAGTTCGGTTCCCGGTACCGGAGAAAAACCAAAAAAAAAAAAAAAAAAAAAAAAAAAATGTGCCCCAAACGTGTCATGAGGTCAGAAGTTGATTGGATTCTGTGGGCCCTGTGCTCAGGTATTCATCCATCCACTGGTAAGTTTGATAGCTGAATGTGTTGTTAGCAGGTGGGGCCTGGTCTGAGGGTCCTTGGTAATATTACTTGGAAAAGTATATTCTCATCTTTAGCTCCTCCCATCTCACTCTGCTTCCTTTCTGGATGAATTGAGCAGCTTTCTCCACCATCTTGGTTTTTTTTGGAGCCAGTGGATCATGGACTAAGGCTTCAGCCAAACTAATCTTCTCTGTTAAGTTGTGGGTGTTGGTATTTTGTCCAGGGGATGTGAAAGTGACTAAGCCATCTGGTGATGCTCCTGAACTATAGGCTTCATTGTGATGGCAGTGAATTCCTAAATTTCCAGAAACTTCCCCACATGGTCACAGTTACTGTAGAGTGTCTGTAAAGGTCATGAAAATCTGAAGAAAAACAGAATATTGTTGGAGATAAGGCTTAGTGGTAGAGTACTTGCCAAGTATGCTTAAAGTTCTATGTGGAACTCAACAATAAATGAATGAATAAATAAAAAATAGCAAAGTAAATAGGTCCCCATGCCAAGAAAATCAGAGGGGATATCTGTTTTGGAAAGGAAGATGAAGACAGTCCTGCAAAGGACACCTTTTAGAAGGTGCTGCCGCTTGAGCCCACACTGAGCATCTCTTTGAAGTAGGGCATTCAGATGTCCATGTGATTGGGCACTAGCAGAAAAAGAGATGGGCACCTTTCTCAAGTAATTGCTGTAGTTCTTGGGTTTCCAGACAATATTTTAAGAAACCGAATGCTGAATGAGGCAGGACTTTGTATAAAAGCAGTGCTGCAGTAGTGGTAAAGCCCCAAATGCTGTGCTGCAAGCATGTCAATGGTTAGGCACGAAAAGTTGCCTGTATGGGAGGAGGAAAGCGGAGTAGATACGAATGGAAAAGGAGGGAGTGATGGAGAGTGACAGAGTCAGCTCCGGAATCACAGGTTTTTCCCTTGAGGTTGGAATGTTCTTAGTGTGACACCAAAAGAGAGGCTCTGTTCTGGCTTGGGTTGAGTGTGGGTATAATATCCCAGGCCTGAAGGAAAAAGAAATTTAGAAACAATGTGAGACTAATAAGTCCTTTGTTACTCTGATGAGTCCTCATCCTTTTTAAGGGAAAATTGGAAATTAGAAAATTGCACCCATCCTTGTTGTGGGTTAAAAAATTGTTTGGACAGCATCACTTAACTGTCATGGGAAGACTACACAGAATTAAACATTAGGCTTCCTCCTTTTGCTCTTTAATGAGCTTAGTTGAAGTGTTCCATGTCATGAGTCTCGATCTTTTTCCCGGAAATATGGGTGTGATGATTTAGGAGGCAGTGACCTTTAAGGATGTGGCTGTGAACTTCACTGTGGAGGAGTGGGCTTTGCTGGATTCATGCCAAAAGAAGCTCTACAGAGATGTGATGTCAGAGACACTTCAGAACATGGCTGCCATAGGTAAGGAAGACATCACTTTCTAATTTACATAATTTGAGAGCATTGATTCTTGCTCATCAGTGCATTTTCATTAATTGGGATATGAAAACATTTGGATGAAAATTTCTGGCATGTTCACATGATACCATGAATCTGTTAATTTTTATACAATGTTGTAGTAGCTTACTATATTTTTGTTTCTACACTTTAGGAGAAAACTGGAATGACCAGCAAATTGAAGATGAATGCAAATATTGGAGGAGAAATCTAAGGTAATTGTATTCAAAGAAAAAGAAATGTTTCTTAAGAGTCAGGGGCTGAGTACCAATTCTGAAATGACATAAACTACAAGTGAGATCAATTTCAAAATTATTTAATTTCAGAAACTCCTAAAATGCATACAGTTTAGTCTCTATAATTTAGCAGTTGAATATCTGAAACATTCTAATATTAAAAACTTAGGACTGACATACTATAAATGACATTATGTAATGTATCAGTAAAAACAAATTTTGTTCCATGCTCAAAATTATAAAAATGTATGAAATCACATTGAGGGATTGGCTATGGGTGTGTATTAATCCAATTTTGTGTTTAGACTGGGGTTGAAGTTTAAGGTATCCAATCATATATACATGTATTTTATAAAGACCATATGCATATCAAACAATTTAAAGAATATTGTCTGTATTTAAATGTAGTATACACATTCAGTAATTGAAAAATTGCTAATGTGAATATATTCAAAATGTAAATAACTGTCACTGTTTTGATAGTAGCTGCTTTCATTCAATCCTCTAAAGCATTCAGTCCATTCTTTCTCCAAAGTTATTAGAAAACATCTTATATTGTTTGTGGGAATATCATGTAGTATAGTTGTGGAAATGTCCATGGAGATTCCTCAAAAACGTAAAAGTAGATATTCCCTTTGGGCTGGGCATGTTGGCACATGCCTGTACTCCTAGCACTTGGGAAGCTGAGGCAGGAGGATTGCCACAAGTTGAAGGCTAGCCTGGGCTACACAGTGAGTTCAAGCCTTGCCAGAACTACATGGTGAGACCCTGTCTCAAAAAACTAAAAACAAAAGAACAACAAAACAAGCAAACAACAACAAAAATTTAAAAAATAAAAAAAGCAATTTCATTTGGTCCAGCGATATATCCCTCCAAAATTTAAAGTAATCATATTATAGTGGTAGAGATGTCTCCCCACATATGAATGGATTAACTAAATATGAGATATTCCAGATATAGTGGTGCACATTTGGAGTTATAGCACTGGGGGAACCTGAGGCAGGAAGATCAGATTCTCATCCTTACCATGGGCAATTTATGACTGATGAGACTGTCTCAAAATTAAAAATAAGAAAGGCTACGGATATAGCTCAGTGCTAAGACACTTGGTTATTCTCCAATAAAAAGTTGTATGTATGTAGAATTGAAATATATTTGATAATTAAGAATGAAGCAATATCATTTACCAAAAATAGGTGGATCTTGCATCCATAATGTTAAGTGAAGTAAATCAGACACAGAAAGTTCATTATCACATGGTATATTTTGCACGACAAACCTGAAGTATTAAGGAGTAAAATAAAGGAGATAATAAAAAAGAGAGAGGCAGACATCTTGGTAAAGATGAAGAGGTTCAGTGGGAGAGAGATACAGCAGCACTGCGGACAAATGGGTATCAAAAATAATTAGCACATGGTATACACGCATGCAAATTGAAAGTAAATATGCTTTGCAAACACATCAATTATATGCTCCCAAATGAATAATACTTTTTCAGTAAAAGACGTTTTGAAGCCATCCTCCAGAGTGTGGATTAAATTCATGGTCAAATATGCTTAAGGAGCATCACACCAAATCATCTCCTGGTAAATCATTAAAAAGGAGACACTTATAAACGTGATTGATTTTTATTTTATTTTATTACTTTTACAGAAGTGAAGAGGTAGAAAAGTGTTGGGAATGCAAATTATGCTGTCAACATAGAGAAGTGTTTGTTTGGACTCCAGATCCTCATATGAACATGCAACCACTTGGTACAAAACCAGCTGAAAACCTTGCTTGTAGAATTCCCCTGATGAGTCATTCATCATTAAATGTGCCTATCCGAACTCCCACTACCCTTAAATCAGGGGAGAATCAGGTATTTGAAGACAAGGTTTCCAACTCTAATGAACATGGGAGAACTTGCAGTAATTTCCAGACCCTTCAACAGGATGCAAGAATAAACCCTGAAGAGACACCCTGTGAATATAAGCAATGTGGGAAATCTTACTCTGATTGCACTGAAGGAATTCACATTCAAGAGAAGCCCTTTGCAAGTAAGCAAGATGCAAAAGACTTCAGTACACTCAATTATTTTCAGCTTCCTGAAAAAAATCACAGTGCAATGAATATTTCTGTATATACTCAAGATGGAAGAGCTTTAAATTTTCACCACAGTAATCAAATACATGAAAGGGATCACAGAGGAGAAAAACCCTATATATGTCAACACTGTGGGAAAGCTTTCACTAATAACTCTTCATTTTGTAGACATGAAAGAACTCACAAGGTGGGTAAACCTTATGTATGCAAGCAATGTGGGAAAACATTTCTTCATTGTAGTTCATTATGTAGACATAAAAGAACTCACACTGGACAGAAACCGTATGTTTGCAAGCAGTGTGGGAAAGCTTTCACCACATCCAGTCATTGTCAAACACATGAAAGATCTCACACTGGAGAGAAACCTTATGTATGTAAGCAATGTGGAAAAGCATTTCCTTATCACAGTTCATTTTATAAACATAAAAGAATTCACACTGGGGAGAAACCCTATCTATGTATGCAGTGTGGGAAAGCCTTCACTAATTCTAGTTCATTTTGTAGACATAAAAGAACTCACACTGGAGAGAAACTCTATATATGTAAGCACTGTGGGAAAGCTTTTAGCACACATGGTTGTTGTCAAATCCATGAAAGAACTCACAGTGGTGATAAACCCTATGTGTGTAAACAATGTGGGAAAGCTTTCACCACACACATGCAATATAAAATACATGAAAGAAATCACACTGGAGAGAAACCCTATGTGTGTAAGCAATGTGGGAAAGCTTTCAGTACACTCATTCAATGTCAGAGCCATAACAGAACTCACACTGGGGAGAAACCTTATGTATGTAAACAATGTGGAAAAACATTTCCTTACAAAAGTTCACTTTATACACATAAAAGAATTCACACAGGGGAGAAACCCTATGTATGTAAGCAATGTGGGAAAGCTTTCACCACTCATAGTCATTGTAAAATACATGAAAGAATTCACACTGGAGAGAAACCCTATGTGTGTAAGCAGTGTGGGATAGCTTTTATCACATTCAGTCTATGCCAACTGCATGAAAGAACTCACACTGGAGAGAAACCCTATGTATGTAAGCAATGTGGGAAAGCTTTCAGCAGACACAGTCTTTGTCAAAGACATGAAAGAACACATACTGGAGAGAAACCTTATGTATGTACACATTGTGGAAAAACTTTCAGGCAAAAAGGTCATTGTAAAATACATGAAAGAATTCACACAGGGGAGAAACCTTTTGTGTGTAAGCAGTGTGGAAAAGCATTCATTGCACAGAGATATTGTCAAATACATGAAAGAAGTCACACTGGTGAGAAACCCTACATGTGTAAAGAATGTGGGAAAGCTTTTACTACACGTGGTCATTGTCAAAGACATGAAAGAACTCATCGGTGCAATACATAAAGGAAAAACCATACAAATGTAAGAAGAATGGGGAAGCTTTCACCACACAGAGTGAATGTCAAATACATGAAAGAAATCACACTGTGAAGAGACCTATACATCTGATCTAGTCACAGAAGCCTTCAGTTATTCCAGGAATCATAGACATTAACAAAGTCACAGACAATTAACTGTGAGTACATAATGTGACATGCTTCCATGAAAGGATGCACAGTGGAGAGAAGCCCTTTGTAAGGGATATGGAAAATCTTTAGTACACACAGGTATTAAATGTATAAAAGAATTCATAGTGGAGAACATCTGAACACATGTGAATCATGTGAGAAACATTGTATTTTCCCCAATACATTTACATACATGAAAGAATATGCATGGGGAAAAGCCATGTGTATCAGGCAGTGGTTACTAGAGAAACATTTAATACAAAATATACAAATACATTGTAAAGAAAAATTTATAAGATTGGCTTATAATGGCCTCCCACAGAGTCAGGTATGGTAGAGTGCAAAAAGTGTCTGCACATTAGAAATTCAAAGGATTTTGTCAAGGGCATGGATCTCAGTGTAGTGTCCTGTGCAGATCCATATCAGGAGGCTGAACGTTCTGCACTGGAAGGCTGAAGTCTGGACTGGAAGTGATGAGAGGAGGAGCAAGGTCAAGGTGAAGACTGGAGTTCCTCCAAAGAAATAGAAGGAAGCCTTCCTTCTTTGTTTCCCTTTTATACCATCCTGGTCACAGTTCTCCCTAGGGTGGATTTTCTGCATCCACAATAATGAATGCAGAGCCAGTTTAGGTGGGTGTTTCTTACCCTAGTTGACACAATCAGTTGTGTATCACAATGCACCCTTTGTCACCTTGACAACCAGATATGTTTTTCAAACCATAGTCCCAGATACAAAGACAAGTTCATAATTAGGCCTAACATGTTATAGCTATGTTGCAGACAAGCAAATACACTGATTCTCTCCCCAGTGTAGAAGGGAGGTTTTCTTTGTGTGATGCTTATTCCTAACATTTCATAAATTGAACCTTTAACATAAGTTTAACAATATTTGAGAAACTGTTAAGTCTATCAACATTATGTTACACTGGAAGAATATTAAGAGAGGACTTACAGCCTTTGTTTCTGTGACTGATCAAGGGGTCACAGCTGGTATTTAGAACTAGTTTGTACTACCCATTCTGTATTCCCTTGGCCTTCAGCAAGCACCTCAGCAGGTCTTGGTTCTGTCCCTGGTGGGGTAACTCATTTTTTCATTCCTGAGGGTTCTGGGCAATTTCACATTCTGCTTGGATTGATTCGTTGTTTCTCTATTGACTTTAATAACAGCTCATGGTAGTACTAGTAGGTGACCTCAGGGACCTCCTGAAACTCTAAATATATTCTTCCTTTCCTCATTGTGGAGTAACAGTCCTATTTCCTCTTGATAATCTGGGTCAGGACCCCCTGCCAATGCTGTTATTTCCTTTTAGCTTGCTTCCTTAGAGGCATGAGGACAACAAAATGCCCAGGAAAAAAATCTTAGCCTTGTGTTCTTTTTTTTTTTTTTGGTTTTTCTCCGGTACCAGGAACCAAACTCATGACCTTGCGCTTGCCAGGCAGGCGCTTTTGCCGCTGAGCTAAATCCCCAGCCCCTTAGCCTTGTGTTCAATGGTATCATTGTTGTGCTTCTTGGAGCTAAAGAATGGTAGCATTGTTGTGTCTTCCCCTCTTGAGCTAAGATTTCTAAGCCAGCAAAGCATATGAGCATGGGAACAGGAAGCCAAAGTTTTGCTGGTAGATCACTGGGGGTCATGTTGAGTGATTATTCCCAAGTCCAGTCCTTGATTCCTCACCCATGAATTCTTGGTGTTGATACACAGGGACATATAGTGTATGCTGACTCAAAACATATACAGCCTTTATATCAAAACATATAGTGTATGCTGAATCAAAACATATGCAGCCTTTTGAAGGACCTAAGCCCTATAAGCTGTTGTCACCTATCTGGCACTGTACCTGTGTCCTCAAAAGACCATTCTACCTTTCTATCAAGCCGTTTCTAGATGGTGAGGATCATGGTAAGACCAGTGAGTTCCATAAGCACAAGCCCATTGCCTCACTTCTTTTGCCATAAAATGTGTTCTTTGGTGTTGTGGGTTGGGGGATATTTTTGCAAGGGAGACAATATAATACAGGACACATTTTATAAGATTATTTAAATAGTGACCCAAAGAATCATATACAAGAGAGTGCAGGAAATCTGTCCACACACTAGAGACTAAGAATCCAGCTGAGGGCCTCAATCTTATGGTAATGTCCTGCAGGAGTCCAGCTGAATACCTGGAGCCCATAACAATGCCTCCCATGAATCCAACTGGAGGCCCAGAGCCCATGACAACATCTCATGCAGGGCTGTTTCATGGGTCTGTGCTGGGAAGGCCCAAAGGTCAGTGGTAGAATCTGGAAAGTCTATGCCAGTGGGATGAAGGTTCTGTGCTAGCAGGCTGAGGGATCTGCACTGGAGCCAGGAAGTGACATGCAAAGTAAAAACCACTGTTCACCTGAGAAGTACCACAGCTATCCTCAGCAAAAAGTGAGGTCCTGAGCTCCTCCAATGATCAGGAAAGCTGAGTTCCCATCAGGGAAGCCAACACAGCAAGCTTCTTCAGGAGGCAGCTGTGCACCTTCTTCCCCTCCAGAGCCAGGATGCAGTGTTCAGAGTGAGGACCAGAGCTCCCCCAAAGTGAACTGTTGGTCTCAGGGCCAACAAGGTCCTGAGCTCCTCATAGGATGAAAATAGCCAAGTTCATCAGGAAAGCCAGCATGATGAGCTCTTCCAAAAGAACCAACAGCTCCTTACAGTTTCTACCAGCTCCCGAGCGCCTTTCTCTGCTCCCAAGAGCGAGCCTTTCTTCTCCAAGTCTGCCTCTTGTGCTGCTGGCATCAGTCCCCAGGTGGGCCTCCCACACCCAGCACCATGCTTACTCAGTTCAGCTGGGGGTTATAAGTTGACCGCCAGTTGTCAATCCACTACACTTGGTCAGAAGCAATGCTGTATGGAGTTGCATGGCAGTGGATAAGGCATTCTTGAGTTCATGAATGGTTGTTTTGCCAGAAGCATTATATGGAGAGAAGGCAAATCCATATCCAGAGTGTTTATACCAGTAAGGACCAAGTCCAGTTGTTTCCATGATGGAAGTCGTCCAACATAACCTGCCACCAGGTCACAGGCTGATCACCCTGGGGAGTGGCGCCATAGTGGGGACTTGGTGTTGGTCTCTGCTGCTGTCATATTTGGCATTCAGCCCACTGGACTCTTGCATTCCTTGCTTGGCTCCACACCAGTGAGCTAGGCTTCTTACCCACTTTAAAGTTTAAGAATAGGTTGAGATCATTTCAGCCCCAAGATCTGTAATCATTCACTTTGCTGGATAAAACTATGATTACGAACATCCATAGTGGGTGCCTTAACCCAGCATTTGGTTTATCCTGCTCACAGTGCCAGTTCTGCTTAGCAAAAGTGGCGCAGTAAACACTTCCATTCCACGTCTGGCTCCATACCAGCAAGCCAAGATTCTTACCCATTTCAAGTTTGAGAATAGGTTGTTTTGTCCCCATTTGTTGTACTAAAATTTATAACAATGTTTACTAGATTTAATGCAAGATACACAAATAAGAGTTTCCAGATTAGCTTACAATGGCTGCCCACAGGGTCTGATGCACAAGAGTGCGAAAGGTCTGCACATTGGCCATCCAAAGGTCCTGTCAAAGGCCTGGATCTGAGTGCAGTGTCCTTTACAAGTCTGTACTAGGAGGCTCCAGGGTCTCTGATGAAAGCAGGGATGATTTCCAAGGTGAAGGCAAATTCTGGAACTCCTCCAAAGGGACAGAAAAAAGGCTTTCTATTTTGTTTCCCTATCTACTATTCTGGCAAAAATCTTTTATTTTATTTATTTATTTTTATCCAGTACCGGGAATCAAACTCATGACCTTGTGCTTGCCAGGCAGGTGCTGTGCCGCTGAGCTAAATCCCCAGCCCCTCTGGCAAAAATCTTATGGTGGGTCTTCCACACCCATAACTATGCTAAGCCAATTTAGCTGGTTGTTTCTTACTCAAGTTGAAACAATAATTTGAATATCATGCCATGTGTGTATTCAATGTAGAAAGTCCTTCAGTTCTTCCACTTGACTCGAAATAAGTGGGTTCACACTGGAGAAAGACTCTATGGGTAATGTGAGAAAGCGTTATAAGGGATGTACACAAGTTTTCAGTTGTCCAATATGCAAGAAAACCAACTGGATCAAATCCCTGTGAATGTACAAAGTTCTCATTTGTAACTCATATTTTCAAAATCTTTTAAACATTTCTCATATAGTGCAAGATGTCAATTATTTTTGTGTAGAATGCTCAGAAAATACACAACCATAGGATATATCCTAAAGTATAAAGATAATGTGATCATACATAATTCGCTCTTAAATTAGTTCTCTGGATTACATATTTGCAAGTTCATTTTTCAGAATAAATATTGTGCTGACATAATTCTGTTGTATAAGCAGTGATGGTAGAGTTTCATATCAGGTTTTAATCAAATTAGGTAGTACTATTTTGTACCATGTTAGATCCAGACATAAATGAACACATATTTTTTACATGCCAGTAAGGTTAATATTTTTGATAGGGTTTGGAGGGATGTTTTGTTTTTCCAGTTGTGAGGCAATTGGACACTAAAAACTGAATTTTCGCTAATTGTCCATTGCCTTCTATTTTCCACTGGCTTCTATTTAATTCTTGATCCATATGCTCTATTGTTTCCTTCTCCCTAACAAAAGAATTTTTAAAAATTAGATGTTGTATTTTATCATTCTGATCTACATTTTTAAGATTTCTGTACCTGTGCTTTACATAGCATTGAACTCTTTTCAAACAACTTTTATATTACCAGATAATATATTTTCCATATCCTGTGAAGGTATCTGTACTTATCTCAATGTAATTATAGATTACAACCAGTACATAATTTTGCCTGTTTTTCTTTGATGTGAAGAGCAATTATTAACATGAGTATACAATTTTAGGGGTTTTTTTTAACCACATAAAATTTACTCTTACTTTTTATGCTCATATCACTATGATTTACTTCTGTGGTAATTTTTCCATCCATTATCATACCAAAAATATATACTACTGTGGATCCCCCACTGCCAGAGACCAGCAAGACTATACCTATTTTCAAACAGGATATAATAAATTATACTAATTAGTCTGTCCACAAGCTATAAATGGTGGTATGATTTGTCAATAGAATGTACTCAAAAAAATTTTGATAGTGAGTTTATTTGAGAATGATTTCTATTCTTTGTAATGAAGCAGAATCCTTTATTCCCTGATGCTGCAAATAACTTTTGGTCTTTACCAATAATTCTTCTTTGAACCTAGGAAATTCAAGTAATAACACAAAGGAGAATCTAATTCATGATGAGTATCAGTTTAGTAAAAAGGGGAAATTTACTAATTTTTTTTTTTTTTTTTTTTTTTTTAAGGATAAAAGGAGGGAAACATTAACAGACATACAACATTTTACAACATATCACAAGCACAATACAGACAATACAGAGTTACAAACAAAGTGGTAGGGAATTAACAATGGTGATTGTATTACATATTGATATCTTCAAAGTGGCTTCTCATGAAAACAGATATAGACATGCAATACTGGTCAACCAAAGACTCATTGACAGTTTCTTTCAGCATAGAAACAGCAGATAGAAGAACAATTGAAATTTACTAATTTTAATGGTTGAGACTGTTGTTTCCCCAACTTTCAAGATAATTTCAAATAATGCCCTTTTGTTATCATCAATAAAGACCAATGCATAATTGTTGAGGTGAGTGATACACACTTTCAACCACATAAGGGTTGTGAAAGCCCTCAATGTGAGACCCTCGCTGCAATCCCTTTATTTGATGTTGCCTTCCTAACACTGAAGGTTTGTATAATCTAGATTGTTTTCCCCTTGAATGCAGAAGCTGCAGTTCCCCTGGGGTTATACTGTGGAAAACCCATGGTAAGGTGAAAACAAGTGCATTTAAGGCCAGTATGCCTTATCCTAACCTAACATAATTTTTCTTTGACACTTAAATTGGCCATCAGGTGGGCAATATCATCAAAAATCGTGTATTTTATAAGGAAATGTGAAATGTCACATAATTTATGGAATACACTACACTTCAGGATACAGCATCAATTTTTACACCATTGAACATGTGGCTAATTTCACTGCAGCTCAGTTCTAATTCTTACCATGTCAGAAATTTGTATAGTGCATACTGATGTTCTAATCAGAGGTGAAGTCTTGAAAATAGATATTCCATCCTGAGCACATTTACTTAGCCAATATCTTAGCATCAAGATTCCTTTGATCCTCGTGTTTCCTGCTTGTAATCCCATAAGGGGGAAGGTAGGATGAGTTAGGATTGCACTACGGAAACAAACTTGGGCAGCATAATGAGACCCTGCCTCCAAATAGAATATGAAAAGCTTGCTGATATAGTTTAGTGCTTTAGTACACTTGGGTGAAAATACTGTGTTTTAATAAAGAACAATAAAACTCTGTGTTGAATGTATTTGTTCAGTATTGTTATGCTTAATTCACTGCTCATAATATATGATTATGTAATTGTTAGTATTGCATTTCATCATTGCTTTTGTTCCCCAAGCTTTCTTTCATGCTTAAAGGAATGTCAAACACAGACGATATTGGCATTTGTCAAACAAATCTTAGTGATTACTTCTTTCATGGTGATGACACATATGTGCATTTTTCTTTGCTATGTCACAAACATGAATTTCAGAAATGCCTCATATGGTTAGTGTTATGCGTTCTGGAAGGAGGTAGTGAAGCTAAGAATGTGAAAAATCTAATGGAAGAAATGCAGCAGGCAGGGTGAGTAGTATATGGCCATGAATACACACATCAGAAAAACAGAAATCCAAATAAATATCTTAATGGTGCATGTCAAGATTCTAGAAAAATAAGAACAATCTAAATTTAAATTAAATATTTCAGAGATAATCTGAAGAATTTTGGTGTTAAATGTTTTCTTTGTCCCAGTTTCAATACCAATTATTCAAACATATTTATTCCAAGAGATACAAAGGAGGTGGTACTCCCTCAGTAATGCGGTGCATAATATTACTAATGTCCAGCCCAGGAGGATGTGCAAGACTAGAAGCTTGTGCAAAGTAGACCTCAGCTGAGGTACATAAACCTTCAAAGAACAAAAAAAGAATTTGTGTTGGTTAAAGCCACAAGGTTTGAGGTAATTTTTGATAGCAGCAACAGGAAACTTCCATGCTGATCAAATTTTATTTAATTAACAAGCTAATTATAAAGCCAGCATGAAAATGCAAATATCCAAAATACACAAACTTATTGAAATAAAATTTTGGAGAGGAATTATATTAGTTGTTTAATAGATTTATGTTAGTTTAATAGATTTATATTAGCTGTTTAATATTTAATAATAGACAATAGATTTGGCAATCCTGAGACCCTGAGTGTGATTCTCAGTACAAAAAAAAAAAAAAACACAAAAAATTACACATATAGGCTTAATTGATACTTCAAGGTACCAAAATTATTTAATAAGTGAAAAATAATCTTTTAAGAATGGTGTTGGAATTGGATATGCTGCAGAAAAGATTGAAGCTTTAATTCCTCCTCACATCATACACAAAGATTAACTTGAATCAGGAACTTAAACAAAAGTGAAAACCATCAAGCATCTACAGTAAAGTACAGAATATATTTAGAACCATCAGGTAGATAAGTATATGAGTCACAGTAAGACTAATAATAAAAGAAAAATTTAGATTGGAAGTTTTACTCTTCCCATTTTTAAATTAAGTTTATTGGTACAATTTAGATATACATAATGATCACATTCATCATAGGAAATTTGTACCTATACATGATGCATCTTGATTCTTTTTTATTTCCCATTCTCCTCCTTTCAGCCCCTTCCCTTTCTTATTTACAGAGCTTTTTTTCAATTCTCTACTTCTCAATTTTTTCATTTTCCTTCCTTTCTCCCTCCCCACTCCCTAGTTCCCTTTCATTTTGAACAATTTCTTCCTCTTACGCACTTTCTATTTTTCACTTTGGTTCTTAACACTTTCAGTTTCTCACATGAGAGAGACACTGATATTTATACATGTGTGTCTGATTTATTTCACTTAAAAGTATGATCTCACAATCCAACTGTTTAGCTATAAGTGTTTTGTGCATCCTTTATAGCTGAATTGTATTCCAGTGTATAAAAAATCCCCACATCATTTTATCGTCAGTTCCTGGGCACTTAGGTCTTTTCCAAGATTTAGCTATTACAAACAGTTGCTGTAAACATGAGTGTGCATGTATCACTGTGGTATGATGCTTTTAATTTTTTTGTGAAGATACCAAGAAGGACACTAGCTAGGTCAAATGGGAACTTTAGCCCTAGTTTTTTGAAAAATCCCTATACTGACTTCCACAATGGTTGTGAAGCAGGACTTAAAAAGCAATCACCCTAAGCCCCCTTCTCCCTTCCCCTTTGGCTATAAGTTCTGGTACAGATAAGATTGGCAATTTTGTCCTATTTAAACAGAGTTTATGTCATGTTCTCACAGGATTCATAAGCTCTGTCTTCTTTCGTGGCTAAGTTATTAATTGCCTTCTCCTGCTTCTGTACCCTCACTTGCCCTGCACCCCTGTTTCTAAAGATGAAACCCTCAGCCAAATGTATAAAATTAGAACTTTCCTTTGTTCTGAGGCCCAGCACTGTGGAAGTGAATTCAGCTGGGTCAGTGTCCATCTAAAATCCTGAAATCAATCCTCCTTTTTCCCCAGTGATCTCTCACATCTCTTTGATTCTGAGACATTTCTGGTGACCACAAAGGGACCAGAGATGACAGATTTGCTAATCTCCTTTGCTTGCAGGCCTGAAGAGGACCGGGCTATGGGAGTCCTGAGACCTCTGGTGCCACCAGGTGAAACTTCAGCTCAGAGAGGATATTGGCCCTCCCACAGCCTGAAGACTTCTCCACTCAGTACAAACAGAACCTGAGTGGATTCAGGACAGTTCTGGACAACAGCATGCTACAGGACCATGGTAAGTTTTGGGAGGTCCAAGGGGGAAACTCATCCCATTAAGATGGTAGGGAAGATGGATCACATCTCAGGGGATAAGCCCGGTAATCTGATGTGCAATGGGTCAGGTGAAACGCAGCCCCACGTGGAATCCAAGGGAGGCCTGCAGTGAAAATTGCTCTCTAACAATACACGGGGCAGGCCTGCACTGAGAGCACTCAGAGTCAACTCTCAAACAGCTCACGGGACAGACCCACAATGAAAGCGTCAAGTGGAATGTAGCAATGGCCTGCAGCAAGAAAGCTCACGGAGTGTCAGCCTTCTGGAAGTGGCTCACAAAGGGAGGGGCTAAAAGTCCAACACTGGGATGAAAACAACTGGGACAGTAGAGAGGTATGTCTGTGTGAGCAAAATGAAGTGTGTGAGTCTCGGTCTCCTGGGTTCTGCTGGCACTGTAAGGAAAGCAATCCAATCAGTTTGAAAAGAAAAGTAATTGAGAAAATTATTTGTGCCATAATGGACAAAGACATGAAAAGCTGCTCAGCTGTAGTGTGCCAGGATACACAGCTGGGGCACCTCGGACAGACTGATAGATGCAAAGAGAAACACTCTGTGAAACAAGGTGATGATGGCAACCGGCCCAGGGGGACCAAGGCTAAGAAAAGAACAGAGCTGCTCGTGGGAACAGAGGCACAGGGCCGAAACTTAGGCCCCACTGCACTGCCAAGATTAGAGAGGCAAAGCAGCGGTCCTCTGTTTATTTAAAAGCACACAGAAAAGGCCAGTGCCCAGGTTCTCCCCCCATTTTCAAGAGCCCCAAGGCCAGCAGCTCCAGCCTAGGGCTGAATGGCCGAAGTTCTATTGGACCTAAGGAAGTTTTAAAGGAAAAACCAAGTTGCATATTTTAACCAATTGGTAAATGTACTTTTGGTTTCCAGTTTGAGTTGATATATATAAAACATTTCTTTGCAAGTTCTTAAGTTGCAGTTGCAGGTTAACTTGCTCTTTGCTGTGCTCTCTGTTGGTTTAAGATAAGAACACTGATTCAGTGTTACTCAAGGCTCCTTTGGTAGTCAGTCACATTTACAAAGTAACAACCTGAGGAAAAAAGGGACCTTTAAAAATTCAAGCAGATGTAGTCTTTTTGTTGTAAAAGGTTCATTGTAAGTGAGAGAGAAAAATATTAAGAAGGCTGTAAGTATAAGAGATCTACTTTTAATATAAGGGGACTCTGATTGATAAAAGTTTTGTCCTGCTAAAGTGATAAAAAGAGAGATAATCACAGACTGAAAAGCTTATGTACATTGAGAAAAGCTTGTGGAAGTACTTTATTTAAAAATATGTATGGTTACTTGTTAATTTGGTGGAGCTGAGGTTATTTCTTCTAAAAACTCCCATGAGATAAATGATCAAATCAACATAGAACAAAACTGCTTAAGAAAATAATTTATTTCACAACAGAGTAGATATGGAAGGAAAAGCATAAAAACTCACCCCATTAAAATATATGTTGGGAAACTTAAAAGAAGTGATACAGGAAACTGTGAAACGACTCATTAGAGTAACATAAACTAACGGTTACGAGGACTAGGCCAGACAGGGTTCCCTCTCCTAGATACTCAGAAGCCCATTGTCACAATGAACAGTAGGGGCCAATTCATGACTTTCTGGTAGATGATAGAACTGAACGCTCAGTAATGACTCACCCCACTGGGCCATTATCCACAAGTCATGTGAGTATAGATAGAGCCACTGGAGTCCCTAAAAGAGACCATTATTCCAGTCTTAGAGCTATGTCATAGAAAAAAAACAGATGTCAAACATAAGTTCCTGTATATGCACATCTTGTTCTGCCCAAAAGGGATCTACTCCAAAACTACAGACCAAAATTACCTTTGAGCCACAGGGATAGAAAAGACAACACAGCACAAGGTTGACATTGAGGAGCACTTCACCCAGCTGCACAAGACGTGACAGAGAAGTCAAGCTACAAAAGGGGTGATGAAAAACACACTGAAGCAATGGCAATGACTAAAAAGGATCATTCACGCAGAAGGTGAGCTTTGTAAAAGCTACTACCAACAAGGTAGAGCTAAAATGGCACTGGGACACATGTGCAGCAATGCTGAAAACACATTGTTCAACAAGAAACACGCAAGCCTGGGGGCTGCTTGGCAGCAACAGTTGGCAGCAAAGAAAGGCCCGCGGCACCAAAAGACATCAAAAGAGCCTGACAACTAAGGAGGAAGATGCAGGGTAGCACAAGACTACAGCAGAGGAAGCCAAATGACTCAAGGCTGAGGTGAAAGGGGCCCAGTGCCTGCAAGAGCAAACAGTACGAGTCAGTTCAACATGTACAGCGACCCGGAAGAATGCTTATAAATAACTGCAGACAAAAAAGAAAACTCATAGACATGCTAGAACAACTACATGAGGAGACAAAAGCAACTCAGTGAGTGACCAAGAGAGGCCAAGGAGGCCCAAAAACATGTCAAAAGTAAGGCAACACAATTTCACTGGCAGAAGAAAGGAACAGTGACTAAAACAGTTGACAGAGTTGCATGCCCAGACCAAGGTACAAATTAAAAAACAATACTGGCACATATGAGAGAACACAGCACAACAGAAAAGAAACAACAGCAGACATGCAAAAACAGAGATTCTAGAAAGAGCTGCAACATCTATGGCAGAGTTTGGAGGCAAAGATCCAAGCCAAGACCCAACAGGTGAAGACGACCAAGTACAACAGGCTACACATCAAAAAGGAGGGCCACATGATACACCTATGGCTGGAGACAACTGACTGCCAGTGTGGTAGGGCTAATGATAAACCATACGTTCTGTGTACATGGACAGAGGAGACAAAATCCGAAAAGCAGCAAGCACAAGAGGAGGCTAAGCATTTGCAGAGACAAATGCTTGAGGAGAGTCAACACAAGTGCGAAACAGAAGCAAAACTGGCCCTGCATGTGAAAGCTAAAGCTGAAACAACTAAAAAAACTCAAGGCTCTAAAGTCACAGGAGAGACTACAACTACAAGCCAAGGTTGCAAGGAGGTGACTGGCAGACACAGACAGGACAAATACACCCAATACAGGAAGCTCTAGAGACAACTCAGTGTAACACCGAGGCAAGCTACAAGGCAAGTGTGCCTCCTTTGCAAAAAAGACTACCCAGCTAAATCACACCCTACTACAGAAAAAGTGTGTAACAGTTTTTTTCAACTCCTAGGTACTTAATGGGCCTCAAAGGAAGTGGTCACTGTACACTGCAGGGGGCACCAGAGGACTAAAACAATAGAAGCCAGAGAAAAACAAAAGCCAGACAGGAAAACAAAGCAGGCTGCTCTGGTAGTCCCACAAAGGGGGACTTTAGCTCTGCCCCTTTTCTTGTAGCTTCTCATGGAGATCCCAAATTGCTCTCTAAATAAAAAAAACATGACTACCCCAGGAATCTGAAAATTATATCAAGGAAAGATGATGAAAATTGAGCAGTAGGCTATCTATATATGTTGATGCTTTCTTGCACCTTCTCAGGATGGATGAAAGTTTTCCCAGGGCAAACAGAAAAGACAGAAAAGGTGACAAGGTATGGTCAAGAGATGTCATCTCAAGATTTGGACAAGCCCTGACCGTGGGGTTTGACAATGGAACCACACTCATAGCCGAGAGAGTTCAGAAGCTCACACAGATGTTACAGATAAAACGAAAGTTTCACACAATTTACTGGCAGCAGAGCTCTGCAAGAGTGAAACGTATAAACCTGACACTCAAATAATTGCTGAAGAATATTACAGAGAAACCCACTTGAGTTGGAAATAAGTCCTGCCCGTAGTCCTCCTCCATGTCCAGTGCACCCCACTAAGTGGTTAGGGTATTCCCCTTATAAAATTCTACTTGGCTAGCCACCCCAAATCATTGATCATACTAAAGGAGATTTCTGTGAACTAGGAAAAGTACCCCTGAGGAGGCAGATACAGGCTTTGGAAATAGCCATACAGAATATTCATAGTTGTGTACAGGAAAAAATGTCCATAATCCTGACAGACCCAATACACCATTCAAAGCTGGGTATTTTGCTTTGGTTTAAAAAATAAAATCCAACAACACTGGGGCTTATATGGGATGGATCTCATACTGTAATCTTGCCTATCTTACTGCTGTTAAAGTTACAGAAACTCTACTTAGGCCCACCACAGTTGACAGAAGCCAGTGGCCCAAGAGCAATGAACCAGCCAGCAGAATGCAGACCACCTGAACCAACTGATCCTGTGATGAGACCAGGTCACCTCCAGAGACAACATCCCCGCTCTAGTCACCTGGAAGCTCACTAGTTTATTCATGACCAAAACTTGAGGATCAACATGGAGATACAATAACATGGTCTCTTTTCCTTTTTGTTATAATTCTCCCTCTGCTTAATAGAGAGCCAATGCCCCATAACAAGGTAAGTGTTAATGATAGTGATGCTGTCTATTAAAACCTGTAGAAAGCATCAAAGTGTGGAATAAAGCAGAACTTAAGGAATAATCTCTCTTGAACTCTGCCCTACTTCCCCTGTGTGTATAA
The DNA here is from genome assembly GCF_000276665.1 of Chinchilla lanigera. NCBI lineage: Eukaryota > Metazoa > Chordata > Mammalia > Rodentia > Chinchillidae > Chinchilla > Chinchilla lanigera. The sequence continues at coordinate 481,759 of NW_004955524.1, read as the reverse complement.
CTTTTTGTTCTGGTACAAATAAGATTGGCAGCTGTGTCCTCCAAACAGAGTTTATGTCATCTTATTCTCTCAGGATTCATAAGGATGTGTCATCTTTCAAGGCTAAGTTCTTAATTGCTTTGTCTTGCTTCTGTACCCTCACTTGCTGTGCTGGTAGTGGATTGACAACTGGTGGTAAACTTATATCCCCAAGCTGAACTAAGCATGGTGCCAGGTGTGGGAGGCCCACCTGGATTGTTGCCAGCAGCATAAGAGGCAGAACTGGAGAAGAAGTTAGGCTGCTGGTAGCTGACTAAGGCTGTTGGGAGTTGAGTAAGGCTATTGGGAGTCTGTTTGAAGCAGAGAGAAGCTATAAGGAGCTGCTGGCTCTCTTGGAGGAGCTTGTCATGCTGGCTTTCCTGATGAATTTGGCTGTTTTCTTCCTCTGAGGAGCTCAGGACCTTGTTGTCACTGAGAATGGCTTCAGTTCACTTTGAGGGAGCTCTGGTCTTCCCTCTGAGCATTGCTTCCTGGCTCAGGAGGGGAAGAAGGTGCACAGGTAAGTCTCCTGAAGAAGCTTGTTACACTGGCTTTCCTAAAGGGAAATGGGTTTGACTTTCTCTTCTTTTTCTAGGAGCTTCAGGTGCAGCATAAGTTCATGTTTATTTGTGCTCATTCTGTTTTCCTGAGGTGGGAATTCACCACTAACAATTTTCCTTTGAGGAGTGCTTTCATTGCATCCCACAGGTTCCTGTAAGTTGTACCTACATTTTTGTTTGATTGTAAATAGTGTTCAGTGTCCTGGATTTAGCCCTGCACCCACAGACATGCTAGGGGTGCAGGAAGTGGCCACTGAGGCCTAGGTGCCCGGGGCTCCACCTGCCTTGCACGCTGGTGAGGGAGGCACAGCGGTGGCTCACCAGGGTCCCTGAAGATGTCCAGTCCATTTTCTATGGTTCCATCCAACTGTTTATGGAGTTTTTGTGATTTCTTTTGTCATTAATTTCCAATTGCATTGCACTATAGTCCAACAGCATCCATGGGATAATTTCAATTCCTTTGCATTTACTTAAACATGTTCTATGTGCTAGCATATGGTCTATTTTAGAGAACATCCCATGTGCAGCTGAGAATATGTTTTCTGATGCTGTTGGGTGGAACACTCGGTAAAAGTCTACTAAGTCCATATGGTCACAAGTTTGGTTAAGTTCTATAATTTCTTTGCTGATTTTTTGTCTAGTTGATCTATCTCTTTGTGTCAATGGTGTGTTATAGTTCTCTGTTATGATTGTGTTGCTGCTTATTTCATTTTTCATATCTGTTAAAATTTGTCTTATGTACTTGGGTGCTCCTGTATTTGGTTCATAGATGTTTATGATTGTTACCTCTTTTTCTTGAAGATTTTCCCCTGCAAGTATGTAGTGATGTTCTTTACCTCTTTTGATTGTTCTTGGCTTGAAGTTCATGTTGTCTGGAGAATAGCTACACCAATGTTTTTCTGGGCTCCTGTCATGTGGAGTATTGTTTTCCATCCTTTAATTTTCAGTCTGTGAATTTCCTTTTGAGTTAAATGTGTTTCTTGTATCCAGCATATAGTTGGATTTTGTTTCTTGATCCACTCTGCTAGTCTGCTTCTTTTGGTTGGTGCATTGAGACCGTTTACACTGATGGTTATAACTGCTATGTACTGGCTTATCTTTGTCATGGTATTTTCCTGCTGTTGGACCCTCCTTTTTCCCTCTGTTTAATTGCTTGCTCTGCTTGGTTATTCCTTTCTGTTGTTGTTCTTGAAGTTGTGGTCTGTATTATCTCTTTCTAGGATATCTTTTAGTACTCTTTGTAGGATTGGCTTGGCACTCATGAATTTCTCCAGTTGTTCTTCCTCATGACGATATTTTATTTCTCCATTCAATATGAAGGATAGTTTTGCAGGGTACATCAATCTGGGTTGGAAGTTATTTTGTTTCAGTACCTGAAATACTTCACTCCAAGCTCTTCTTGCCTTGATGATTTGTGTTGAGAAGTCTGCCGTGATTCTGATGGGCTTTCCTTTATAGGTGATCTGTTTCTTTTCTCTAACAGTTTTTAATATTCTGATCTTTTATTGAGTTTCTGGGATCTTGACCACTATATGTCTGGGTGTAGATTTATTTTGGTTATGATTAATTGGAGTTCTATATGCTTCACTTATCTGGATGTCTGATTCTTTTACCATACTTGGGAAATTTTCTGCTGGTGATATTGAGGGAAAGAATAAATCTTTTTACATTCTTGTTGAGAATGTAAACTAGTATGAACTCTATTGAAATCAATATGATGGTTCCCTAAAAGATTCAAGTTAGAAATTCCATTTGACCCAGGTGTTCTCATTTAAGATATATTTGTGGAAGAGTTATAGACACCATGTGATGTATGCATACCCATGTTTATACCAGCACAATTTCTAGTAGTTAAATGTAAAAATAGAGGCCTGGTGTGGTCACACAATAGCAGAAACAACCAGTAAGAGCAGGCCCATTGTGGTGCTTGTTGGCAAGCAGAACCACTGAAGCAGCAGAGAGAATATGAGCCTGCAGTTGGTAAGGTATGTGAACCTGTGTTGTGGTCAGCACATAGACACATGGAACAGAAGTGGTTGGGCAGGGCCACCATTTTATTCAAAGGGAAGAACTACAATGACAAAAAACCAGTCCCAACCCCAACACACAGAGGTCAAGATCAGCCCCATAAATAGCATAAATCCTCACACACTTGGCCAGAGTACACAGAAAATGTCTGGAATCTGACTTGGACATTGCCACAGAAGTGTAAACATCACGGGAACAATTCTTCATGCAACAGGAACCCAGAAAAAAGCAGGGGTAGCTATTCGGATTGCAGAAAATGCAAACTTCAAAGCAAGAATGATCAAAAGAGGTAAAGATGGTCACTACATACTTATTAGGGGAAAACTTCAAGAGGAAGAGATAGCACTCATAAATATTTATGCATCAAATATGAGAGGACCCAACTATATAAGACAAACCTTAATAGACATGAAAAACCAAAGAACTGATAACACTTGTAATGGGAGAACTAAACACCCCACTGACACAAAGAGATAGGTCAACGAGACAAAAAAATCAGCAAAGAAATAACAGAACTGAACAAAACTTGTGAACAAATGGACTTAGTAAATGTTTACAGAGTGTTCCACCCCACAACATCAGAATACACATTCTTCTCAGGTGCACATGGGACTTCTCTAAAATAGACCACATACTAGCCCATAGAACATGCATAACTAAATGCAAAGGAATTGAAATTATCCCATGCATATTATCTGACCATAGTGCAATGAAATTGGAAATTAAAGACAAAAGGAACCACAAAAACTCCATGAACACATGGAAATTAAATAACAACCTCCTCATCAACCAATGGGTCACAGATGAAATTAAAGAAGAAATTAAACAGTATCTACAAACAAATGAAAATGTAAATACAACTTTTCAGAATCTGTGGGATGCACTGAAATTAGTCCTCAGGGGGCAATTTATAGCAGTGAACTCACACATCTAGAAAACAGAATGAGAACAAATAAACAGCCTAATGCTATACCTCAAACTTTTAGAACAAGAAGAACAAGTCAAGCACAAAGCCCAAAGAAGAGAGGAGATTATAAAGATCAGGGTAGAAATTAATGCAATTGAGATGAAGAAAACACTACAAAAATTAATGAATCAGAGAGTTGATTCTTTGAAAGAATAAATAAAATTGATAAGCCCCCAGCCAAACTTATCAAAAAAAGAAAGGAAAACCTCAGGTTCTTGCAATAAGAAATGAAAAAGGTGAAATCACTACAGATCCTATGGAAGTTCAAAAGGCCTTCAATACCTACTTTGAAAATCTTTACTCCCATAGGATGGAAAACACAGAAGAAATGGATAAATTCCTAGATACATATGAATTATGAAAGTTGAATCAAGAAGGTATAAAAATCCAGAATAACCCAATGTGAATTAATGAAATTGAAAATGTGATTAAAAACCTACCAAGAAAGAAAAGTTCAGGTCCTGATGGGTTCAAAGCTGAATTCTACAAGAAATTTAGATAAGATTTAATGCCAATTCTTCTCAAGATCTTCAATGAAATTAAAAAGGAAGCAATTCTCCCTAACTCATTTCTGGAGGCAAGTATTATACTGATATGAAAACCAGAGAAAGAACCAACCAAAAAAGAGAACTACAGGCCAGTCTCCACAATGAACATAGATACAAAATTACTCAATACAATATTAGCAAAAAGAATTCAGCAAATCATCAAGGGTATAATACACCATGACCAAGTGGGATTCATCCCCAGGAATGCAGGGATGGTTTGATATACACAAATGTAATACATCATATCAACAGAGCCAAAGACAAAAACCACATGATCATCTCAATAGATGCAGAAAAAGCTTGTGACAAAGCCCAACATACATTCATGATAAAAACTCTATAGAAAACCTGAATAGATTGTCTTTACCTCCATCTGACCCAAGCCATCTATGACAAACCAACAGCCAACAATGTACTAAATGGACAAAAACTGAAAACCTTCACTTTAAAATCAGGAACAAGACAAGGATGTCCCACTGTGACCACTCCTATTCAGCATAGTTCTGGAAACATTAGCCAGAGCAATTAGGTAAGAGAGAGATATAAATGCAATGAGGACAGGAAAGGAAGAAGTGAAATTATTACTCAGAGATGACATGATACTCTACATGGAAGACCCAAAAACTCCACCAAAAGACCCCTAGAATTAATCAACAAATTCAGTAGCATAGCTGAATCCAAAGTTTACATTCAAAAATCCATAGTATTCCTATACAAAAACAGCAAACATGCTAGAAGAGAAATTAAGGAAACCATACTTTTCAGAATAGCATCCAAAAAACTGAAGTACTTAGGAATCCGTCTAATGAAAGAAGTAAAACATCTACAGTGAAAACTACAGTACTATGAAAAAGGAGATCAAAAATGATTTCAGAAAATGGAGAGATATTTCTTGCTCATGGATAGGAAGAACCAACATTATATGATAATAGCCATACTCCCAAAATTGTTGTACAGATTCAATGCAATCCCAATTAAAATACCATTAGTATACCCCACAAAGCAAGAGAAAACATTCCTACAATTCATCTGGAACCAGAAGAGACCCAGAATAGCAAAAGCAATCCTGGAAAACAAAGAAAAGGCAGATAACACCACACTCTTGACTTGAAATTATACTACAAAGCCACTGTGATAAATTCAACATGGTATTGGCAACAAAAAGACAGACCTGAGGATCAGTGGAACAGACTGGAAGATGCAGCCACAATCACAAACACACACAGTCACCTTATCTTTGACAAAGGGGCCAAACAAACTCACTGGAAGAAAGACAGCCTCTTTAATAAGTGGTGCTGGAATAACTGGCTCTGTGCATACCAAAGACTGAAACTAGACCCATGCTTGTCACAATGAACAAAATTCAAGGGTAAATGGATCAAAGATCTAAATATTAAAACAGAAACACTAAATCTACTGGGAGAGAGAGTAGGTAAAAATCTTGAAGACATAAGTGTAGGCCAAGAGTTCATGGACCAAAGCCAAACTCAGGGGAAAGACTTCAAAGGATCAGCAACTGGGATCTCATCTTATGGAAAGTTTTTGCACATCTAAAGAAGTCACCAGCAGAGTAAAATTAAAACCCACAAATTGAGAAAAATTTTTACCTAACTGCCCCTCAGACAAATAACATTTATCTAGAACATGTAAAGAATTAAAAAAATCTACCTCTCCAAATTCAAAGACCCAATAGAAAAATCGGCATCTGAGATGAATACTCACTTCTCAGATACAGAAGTACAAATGGCAATACATACATGAAAAAATGTTCAACATCATTAGTCATTCGAGAAATACTAATTAAAACAACGCTGACATTCCATCTCACCCCAGAAAGAATGGCTATCATCAAGATATCAACCAATAACAAATGCTGGAGGGGCTGTGAGGCAAAAGGAACCCTTCCCCACTGTTCGTGGAAGTGTAGTCTGGTTCAACCATTTTGGAAATCAGTGTGGAGTTTCCTCAGTAAACTCGGATTGGAGGCCCCCTTCAACTTAGTTATTTCCCTTTTGAGTATTTTTCCAGGAGAACTAAAAACATCATATAACAGGGATATATGTGCACCCATGTTTATAGCAGTACAATTTGTAATAGTTAAATTGTGGAAGCAACTCAAATGCCCAATAACTGAGGATTGGATAAATAAGCTGTGGTATTTTTACACAATGGAAATTATTCAGCTATAAAGAAAGATAAACTCGAGGCTTTTATAGGTAAATGGATGCAGCTAGAGTATATACTCATAAGTGAAATAAACCAGACCTGCATGTGTAAATACTGTATTGTCTCACTAGTGTAAGAACCTGAAAGAGTAAATAAAATCTAAAAGAGATACATACATATCGTGAAAGGGAAAGAAACTGCTCAAAGGAAAGAACAACTGGGGTGAGGGAAGAAAGTAAAGAGAGAAAGGAAATATATGTATATTTGTATACACAAAATAGCTAAGATAATTGTACTAGTAATTTATATGGCTTTCTGGAAAGGAACAGTTCATGTTTAATTGTTCAATCTATCTTACATGTGTATATTTGCTTAACTGAGTAGCCAATTTGAAGATAACAATATGTAATACAGCAACCATTGTTAATTTCCTATCACCTTGTCTGAAATTCTATATTGCTTTTATTGTTTTGTTTATGTCTGTTTGTTAATATGTTTTCATCTTTTATCTTTAAAAAAAAAAGAAATCCAGGAGATCCAAATAGAAATCCAGGACATTAAAAACTCCACTGAAATTATACACAACAGATTGAACAAAGTTGAAGATAGAATTTCACATCTAGAAAAGAGGATTGTGGCTAGTGACCACAAAAAGAAAGACATCTTAAAAAAATAGCAAGGGACCATAAAATATTAGTCCAACATCTGCAAGATGAAGCAAAGTAAAACAACATATTTGATTGGCATCAATGAAGAAGTTGGAGATAGAACAAATGTTATAAAAAACCTCTTTACACAAGTAATGGCAGATAGCCAGGGAAATACCTCAGCAGGACAGAGCATGCTTCGCAAGCACGAGGTTGTGAGTTCAATTTCTGGTTCCCAGAAAAAGAAATAATGGCAGAAAACTTCCCAAACACACATACAAATAAGTGAAGTATATACAAGTCCAAATAACCATGACCAAAATAAATCTACACCAAGGCATAAAATAGTCAAGATTTCAGAAATTCTGTAGAAGAACAGAATATGAAAAACAGTTAGAGGAAAGAAAATAATCACCTGTAAAGAAAAGCCCATAAGAATCACAGCAGGCTACTCAACACACACACTCAAATCAAGGAGAGCTTTGAATAAGGTATTTCAAGCCCTAAAAGAAAATAACTATTCACCTAGAGTGATGTATCCCATAAAACTATCTTTCAAAATCAATGGAAAAATAAGATACTTCTATGATGAAGAACAACTAAAAAATTCATGACCGCTAAACCAGCTCTCCAAAAAGCTCTGAAGGATATTTCAGAAAGAGATAGTGAAGACCACAATGACAAAAATGCAAATAGAAAGGAGCTACCAGGCAGGGCAAGCAAATAAACAGAGGGGAAAGACAGGAAACCAACAGAAAAATAATATGAGAAGGATAAGCCAATACATATCAGTTATAACCTTCAATGAAAATGGCTTCAGTTCACCAATCCTGAGCAAATTAAAAGCATCATACCACAGCCATAAATGAGCACCCATGCTTATAGCATAAATGGATACAGCTTGAGACCATACTCTTAAATGACATAAATGAGACACACATGTTTAAATATCATATTGTTTCTCTGGTGTGAGAAACCAAAAGTGTAAGAAAGGACCAAAGTGTATTATAAATATTATGAAAGAGGAAGAAAATGTTCAAATGGGAGTGGAACAAGAGAGGGTGAGAGGGAAAGGAAAGAAGGGAAAAGTTAAAAAATAGAAAAGATAGAAAACATGGAAGCAAACCCAAACTCTAAGTGCTTTAAAGAGCACAATAAAATGTAAATAATGTGAACCCAAGATGTAGACTTTTTGTAGATGGAAAGTAAATTTTGAGATGGAAATAGAAGAAATGAGAGGGGAAAATGAAATAAAATGGACTAAGATACAATATGCATATGTACTAACTCCCCGCAATTAACATATTCATTAGCTACTGCAAAGGTATATTAATAAAAATTTTGAAAGAAACTTCTTTAATTGTTGGAAGTAAAAAAGATTCATGCTCTTGTGTAAAAGTTACTGGAATGTATGTGCCTAAGGTTATATTAAGATTTTATTTACATATATCTTTGAGATGGTGTTTCGTGCTGTTTCTGAGACTGTACTTGAACTGGTAATTCACCTCCATCACTCATGAAGTCCCTGGTGTTCTAGATGTTTACCATCATGTCCATCCTATCTGAGTTTTCACTGACACTACTCAACACTCCTTACATATATTGAAACTAAAACTAACAAAACCACTTTCACTTTTGGCAATATCTCATCTATTATTGCTCTTGAATTTTCTTTCTTCCATTCTATTCTTGTCTTCTGGAACCTATTGGTGGTTGAAATAATTCCAGATGACTTCTACATGTCCCATTCCTTTTGGGTTTTCTCTTTTGTATTTTCCATAAGTTCTTCAGGATATAGTCCGGTTTGCCAGTTAATTTTCTGACTGCTACAGTTTATGCTGGTCTAGAGATTTTTATTGTATACTTGGTGATTCAATTTGTATCAGATAGAATGTATTTAATTTTTATAAATTTTATTATAATATGTCATACATATCTAATCTTGTTTTGTATATTTTTCTTACTTCATACCCTTTTGTCTTATAACCTATAAAATATACACATTCTTTCTTTCTTTGAATAACTTAATTTCACTGTATAAAAACTCATCTTGAAAATTAGTTACTAGTAGAGTTTCATCAAGTGAATTCAGCTACCAACAACTAGTTATTTGACATTTTTCCTCTCATTATATTATGTCATGTGCATATAATTTTAATTTTTTTATTTCTTCCATAACTTTTCTCTGTCTATCAGTTTTGTTTCAATCTCTTACTATCCTTTTATAAATCCTATCCAAGAAACTAGAATTTAGGAAAATGCTCATTATCGTTTAGAACCTGCTAACTTTAATCCAGAAAAACATGAGACCAAGATCCTTTCTTTCAGGTTCTAAGAAACATAAATTCTCACTCACTTGCACCAATGTATTCGGAACAACATTGCCCATGTAAATCATCATTCCACATTCACCCATATGATATAAAATATATCATCACTATATTTTCCATTAGCATGAACATTCTAGAATGTTGCACTGAGAACCAATTTCTTTGTGAGAGTGGATTAGGAAAACTTCAGATACCACATTTGGAAGTGAGAAGAAAAACATTGTAGAGGATGTTTTCTTGTTTTATCATACATTTCTTCAGATACTATTCTTTATTCCTTCTCTTATTTTCTGTGGTGCTGGCATTGGAACCTAGGGACTTCATACTGGCCTACCTCTACAGCTATATATATATATACTTGTGCCGGGGTCTCACTAATTTATCCAGGCTGGGTTCATATTTATTATCCTTCTCCATCACCATCTCAAAGTGCAGGGATTACAGGCATGAGGCAACACAGCAGGTCCATGTTTTGAAAAATCAGTAGGAAATAGGTGGGTCTTACTCTAATCACATTGGGAACATCTCTTACTTTAGGACACAAGTGACAGAAATTTCCACAACTGCCAAGATGGTGGAGTTCACCGAGTATTATCTCTGTGTCTGTAACATGCCAATGAACTTTTCCTGTACTGCTGCAGGAAAACCACACTAGAAAATCAAGGACGTTGGCCTATATCAGTTTTTTCTTTCAAATATACTTCTACATAGAAAGGGGACACTGTAGCTTCTGCTCTTTGCCTCTCTTCCCTGCTTCCTGCACTACACGAACTATGCCTGAATCCTTTTCCTAGGGTGCTTTAATGAAGTATTACTAGCTGGATGCATTAAAATGTTAGGATTGTATTCTGTGACACTGTAGAAACCCATTTTTAAAGTCAAAATTGCACTAAATTCATGCTTATTCTAGGCACTGGATGTACCCTACATATGTCTGTACTTAGCTTTCGTTGGTGATCAACCAAGTCTCCATTAACATCATCATATGCCATTTTTGTCTTCTTACAAACCCACCAACTAGAGTGGATTGACACCTCTCCAAATGGCCTTTGTTCATATGATTCCATCTGTAAAGCCCATATTTTTAAATAAGGGCATGTACACAAGTGAATGTTTCAGACTTTGTTTCAGACTTTAACATAGCTTTCAAAGAGATACAAATGAGTTCATAACAATTCCCGGACCCCAAATTAGAGAAGATGGTTTGAGTAGGACCGCTCATACATTTATGTGTGGTCTCATCTGTGTGTGTGTGTGTGTGTGTGTGTGTGTGTTACACTGGGTGCATTTTGCAATGTCCATTTTAGTAGGCATATAAGCTCTTTATTTTGAAATCTTAATCATATATTTGTACATAGTACATGTTGAACCAATACACTGATTTTATTATTATATGTACATGTACTTAATATTGATAGATTATGGAAATATTACACATTTATTTTTCATATTTTCCTTCATAGTTTTGAACTGTGCCGTTTATTTTGCACTTGCATCACATCTTTGCTTGGATCAGTCAAATGATTAATGGTGACAAATGATGGATGGTAATATGGAAAGAGCATCTACTTAATTGAAAAATGTTTTCCTTAAAATTTATAGACAGTTATTTACATTCTTATATTTACATTAAGAAGAAAATAGTTTTCCCCCCTTTCTTGTCTCTCACCACTTTGTGTATTATTTAATTGGACAATTCATAAAGTGGCATTGACATATCAGCATTAAATAAACTCCAAGTTACATTAGGTTTCACTGTGTTGAATATTATGCAATTTTCACAAATGCAAAATTGCATGTATTCAATCCTTACAGAATCATGTAGGATAGCTGCCCTGCCCTGAAAACTACCTGGAACTCCAGGACTGCAAGTGATACCTGTATAAACTGCATCTTCAGTATCTCAGAGGGAAGAAAGTAGAAATACTCTTTAGCTTTGCTTTTTGCTTTTGGATGAAAAGGAGAAATTTTACGCATAGACACATGGTTTCACAAAAAGTATAAATTATAGAGAAACTCAAGGTTAAAATGTAGAAATATAGAACATCATGTTAAATCATGGAATTAACATTTGAAAAACATGCATATCAGGGAGAAGGTCAATACTTAGACTTTAGAACTGCTATCTATTTCTGCATTCATATTGGGTCACTAATTTGAACTTTCTGGATTCAATATAATTATTGACTCCATGGGCAATGGGGAACACATGTGATTAAGTGTTTTAGAACTTGTAACTAGACACAGACAAGCCTACACCCCCGCAAGTGTTTCATGGCTGCCCTAAACCTTGAGTATGTGAGGGTAGAACATCCCATCTTGACTTTGGATGACTTAATTTCTAACTTTCCTGACTAAGCGTGAAACTTTTCAAAATATTTTACCACATCAAATAGCCTATTGATATTGGCTTTGCATAAATTTGTTCCAAGAGGAAGTGACCCCTGGGACGTTGCTATCAGTGGACTTGAATTAAACACTGTTGCCCAGAAGGGACAGGATGATGATCAAATATAATTTCTAATTTGTGCTTTTCACCTGGGCACCAGACCCCAGATGCAGTGCTCAGAGGGAAAATGCCAGAAAATTCCTCCAGGAGCACGGACAAAGCTTGACTGAAAGAAGCCAGGGTAACTTAAGCACCGACCCCACTCATAACCCAACATATACATGCTCATGATATATGCATTTACCTGGCAGACACTGCCAGTCCCACCTTCGCAGAGTCTCACGGTATAGGCACACCTAAGATGCTCCTTTTAGTTCTTTTCTTCCTCCTGCATCTTCCTCTATCGGTGTTTTATGCAGGTCAGGAAGACTGCCTTTTTGCAAGGACGAACAGTGTGCACAAGGATGGAGATGTGGTGATTGGGGCGTTTTTCTCCCTTTTTCTCTCTGTATACTTCATTGGCAACCCTGGTATTAAACCTAGCAAGGACTTCGTTGTCATGCAGTAAGCGTCTTTTTAGTTTATTCTTCTTCTACCATCCAGATGGATAGTTCCTAGCTTGTTGGTGCATGTATAAAGCAAAGCCATCTGCATTCCTACCATGTCCTCCCCGGCAAAGACTTACATAGAATTGTCTGCAATTTATTTTGCTTTATTCCTATTCTGTTTTTAATTTTTGAAAGAGAAAGACACAACCTTCCCCTTATTGTATTATACATGCCTGAGCTGCCTCTACATGACATGAAGTGATCCCATAAGATACTCAGTTGAAATCAATCGACTAAGTTCCATTTTACAAGGCTGAAGTAAACTATCTCTTTCACAATCTAAGGATCTAATAATATTCACTGCTTTATGCATACATTTTTTATATCTCCACTGCTATTTGTGTTCCACCTGGTTGGGAAGACTCCTTACTGTAGGTAGTCAGTTATACTTTCATTTTTGCATTGTTTTGCTTTTTGAGACAAGGTATGGCTACATAATTCAGGCTTGCCTTAAGCTCCCTATGGCCCAGGGTGGCCTTGAACTCAAGGAAACCCTCTTGCCCAACCTGCTGAGTGCTGGGATTACAGGAGTGTGCCCAGCTACACTTTCAAGTAAGCTGCACATCAAGCTTTCATGCAAGGGGTGCTCCCTGACTGCTAGAGTTCCAAGCATAACAGGAATAAGGAATAACTATTGTGTGAGATTTTATATTATAATTGTATTCTGCTTTCCTGCACATTCTGTTTTTAGTTTCTACCTCAGCGGTCCTGAATATAAACATATAGTTAATAAAAGGGGTTGACAAAGTGCCACAGCGCTGTACAAAACTTGTGCTCCCGTGAGAAAAGAGAACACCACTGAAACAATGATTGCTCATTGCTTTTGTGAGATTCTTGGACCCTAAGTGGTGCCTGCGGTATCTGCCCTCATTTCAGAGTGGGGATGGCAGTTAGGAGCCAGGGCATCTTCATGCTACTGGTCTCTGTAACTAGCTCATATTTCTTTTTGTGTATTAGATGTCTGCTCATAAAATTTCTTCCTAGACAATTTTTTTGCTGTTGATGTATTTTTTGAGACAATGCTTTGTTGTGTTGCATAGGTTGGCAGCAATTTCCTGGGCTTAAACATTCATCTTGCTTCAGGCTCCTAATCAGAATTACACACAGGCAAGTGTCACTGCATCTGCATGCTCATTTTTTCAGTTGTTGAAAACATGTTTGATGTTGTTTTTCGTTTCTTGTATGAACTTTGATTTTGATGGTTGCTGCTGATTATTGTATCATTGCTAGTGAAAAATCTGCAGGAGTTTGAAATAGGTGGGATCAGAGAAATGTGTGCTGAATCTCCTGAAATGTGCTAAAGAAAAAATTCTTCCTGCAACTTGCTGAAAATGGTAAAAAATGTTTTGTCCAATAAGGGCATAACTCTTATTAAAGAGATGACTGTCAGAGTGTTTTACATTAGGGAAGGGAAGTTAGATTGGAGTCTGAATTCTGCACAGGCTTGTGACAATTCAGTTAACATGCAGCATGGAGGTCACTGGGTGGGACATTACTAAGGGACAACATCAGCTGGATGAGTTATTTTGGTTAAGCTATCCTGAGAGGATCCGAACTGAAATAGGATAGTGTGATCAGACATCATAGGGGGACGGTAGAGGAAGAAGAAATGATCAGATGTGAAGTGTGATAAGGTTTCAAGAATAGTTCAAGGATGCTATAGAGAAAATATGTATTTCTTTTTCAGAGGAGAAGAGAGGCTGCCTGCTCTTCCTACTCAGTGGACTTCCTGTCCACTAACCTACTCAGGGAATCAGTTACTTGGACATTTTCTAGACCCAAGCACTCTAAACCCTGTCTATGACTAAAATAACATCCTTACTATACTTATAACAGGGAATATTTACATCCAAGCTGTTTTATCACTATGGAAATACTCTGGAAGTTAATCAGAATGTTTCAATTTCTACTGTAATAAGAATAGAAAAGAAAAAATTTAGGAAGATAACAACATCTACATATATAAAGTTAATGTATTTTTCTTTATAGGAACATTATGTTGCAGAATATAACTGTAATATTTTACAAGAGTTTGTGGCCAATTTATGCATAAATGCAGTGACCATAATAAATATTAGGTGATGTTCAAATATCTTGGATATTTCTGCACATAATTATCAATATATTGCAGTAGTAGGATTTCATGCAGCTATCTTGCTTTCAATACATAACAAAATGTTTTCATACAAGTCAATATATTCCTAATAATTATGTCTGCATAATAATATATCTTGTCTGACTAAAGCAATTTTCCTCTCAACAACTTTTGTATATTCAAAATTTTCTAATTAGTTTCTAATTTCATTTTTTATAAGTAGGAGAACAAAAGATAGCTCCTTGATACAGAATAGATTGTAGTACTTAGACATATGCCTTCCAATTAAAGCAAGTGAATTCTGCCAAATAAAATGGCTGGGTTCAACTTCTGTATATCTATAATTTACACTTATTTTGTGTATATTATCACAGAGCTCTCTCAGAAATATAATAGTAAATAATTTCACCATACATGAAGGAGAGTAGTGTTTCCTTCAACTTTAAATTTAAAAGTGGCCTGACTTGATGTGTGCAAATGTTATTTCATTCATATAGTTATGATCTTTTATAAAATATTAGATTGTGTTTCTCTATTACATTTCATTTGATGGATTAATTTTACTAGTTTTTTAAACTTAGATAATTTTTACTTTTTAGAAATATTTACAGTATTTAAATACTTAGGAACAGAAATATTTAGGTGCTAGGAATTTTTCAAATATTTTAATGGATTTTTGCTTGCCTTAACTATTTTTGCATATAGTTTAAGGGCAAATATACATAAACTTTTAGGTACACTGCAATATTGTCTTCTTTTGTCTTTTTCTTTTTTCCTTTTAATTAAGCATTACAATGTATAATTTGATAAATGCAGCTGTGTAACTTCTAGGACTTTTATTATATTTCAGAAACTATAGAATTTGGAGATTATTTAGTGTTCAATATAAGCACACCACCAAGCTTTGTCTTTCATAATAGTTGATGTGGTTAATACAGCAATTTAATGTTTCATTAATATTTCCCTACTAGTATTCATGCCAAATCTGAGGTGTAAGGAATATATACTTACATCTTTGTACAAACAATAGCAATAAATGCACCCACAAGTCATTCTCTCACTGCTAATGCATCTCTGTCTACCAGTTTCATTCCAAGCCAGTTAATATAGTCAACACATTTAATAGAAATAACTTTCTCTAAAATATCATTCCCTCATCATTCTTAATTACTTTCACTAACTTCCACATTCTCATGCTTTAAAAACTTGTGAATTAATGTTTACCATTTCCATAAAAATACTTTTTCAACTTTTAATGAAAGCAATGTGGATTTAATATAAAAATTTAGTAAATACTAACATCTATTCATATGCTTTTTAATTTTTAAATCTCTATTGATACAGTGTTTTGGTTTTGTTCAAAATTCAGTACAAGTTTTATATGTCTATTTCTATAGGACCCGTATTTTTCCCATAATGCTTTATGTTACTCAGTATATGTTGAAACACCTTTGACCGTTGCACATTTATTTAGTCTTTCATTGTGTTGGGTGTCCTCAATGGGCCATGGATCCTCTTTAAAAATTTAGCTGGGTTTACATTAAAAAATACAGTGTTAAAGAAATATCTTCTAGTGGACTTCTGGGATGATGATGGAGTGGTAAACAGCAGAGAAAGAGATCCTCTGAGATATGCTGTCCAAGCACTGGAATACAGGAATGCGAAGAAGGGAAAAAAGAGGGAAGTTGGTCCCTTGGGAGCAGGAAAGATCTGAAGTGAAAGGTGAAGCCCATGGTGAGACTGAAGAGAGAAATTGCAACAAAGAAGGAGGTAGCAGGTGGCACCTGCTCCCTCAGTTGATACTCACTACGTGGGAGACAAGTTCAAACCCGCAGATACGTGGTGACTGCTGGCAAAAACAGAGGCCTCCACAGAGACGTGCAGCAGTGCAACAGGGTACTGGAGGCCATGGGCTACAGTGGCTGGTGAGTGGACTGGATTTGGCCGTCCTATGGGACAGGGCAATTGGCTGGGAGCTACCATGGAGGGGGCAACTGAGCTCAGAACTCAGTCCTTCTGGCTATATCTGGCAGCCCCCAAGTGAGTTCAAGCCTGCAGAAGGTGCACTGACTGCTTCATGGTGGATGGGTCTGGTTCTAGGTTCATAACCAGAAACATGCCTGAACTTCAGAGTAAATAAAGGTGCAGCTCACTGAAGTTATCCACTACCCCACCGTAAAGTTGCTGCTGGCTTGCTGGGATAAATTAACATGGGTCTGGGCTCTGCCTCCATAGTTTGTCTACCAGTGACAGCAGAGACAAAACTTAAAGTGGACATTATTTTTCTTCATTTATTTCTTTTACTTTTTTTTTGTTTATTGTTTTGTTTTTCTCTTCATTGTTTGAACTTATTTTTGTGAGTGTGAATGTGGTCTCTAGTTCTTCTGTGGCTGTTCTCTCCTGTTATTCCTTTTATTTCTTCCTTCTCTTTTCCCTTCTGTCTTCTGCACCAGTTTCCCAAAGTTTTTGGAATAGTCCTCTGTCCTCTAGCCTTGCTTCTAATCTCTTCCTCTTCTTTTATTTCTCTATTTTTCCCCTAACCCCTTTCAAATGTTCTGCCTTGAGGGTAAAATTGGCATATTTGGGGTTATTTACTATATACAGTGTTATGGTTCATTTTAGATTTTGTTATATAAGCACAAATCTAGTTCATACAGTTAAAGGTGGAAACAATGTTTACATCAGTTTACCATTTTCTAGGTTGTGTTTGATGCTACTGTCATTCTAAATTGTACTGCTTTTTCCAAAATGATATAATTGTTCTAACCAGCTGCTTTTCCTTGTATACCAAGACTGAGATGGCCTAAGGGTCATAGAAGGTATTGTGGGCCAGTGCCAAAGAACAAGGGGCTGGGGTGAGCAGGCGGCAACTTCTCATCCCCAATAAATTGAAGAGGTAGAATCTTACAACAGACTCAAAACCCCAAAAACCAGCTACATCTGGAAGATGCCTCTGAGAAGCAGTCATTTCTGAAAGGTTCTAAATACTACCAATAGCGCCACTTGCCACAGGGAATTTACAAGCATCAAGCCAGAAATTAAATTTTAAAAAGAAAATGAGAAGACACTGTGCAACCCCAGACATCCAGTTGACTAAAGGCAAACCTAGGAGGCAATCAGGTGGGACAGTCTGAAAGCCACCCCCCTGGCCTCTGTGAAATGACCACAAAGCAAATGACTGAAGCTCTTGAAAAAATCAAATTAGAAATAATCTCCAAGATAACTACAGAGATGGTGACAACAATGAAAAACATGCTTAGTGAATCCAAAACAGATACAGACAAAAATAGAGGAGCTAAGGAAAATGATGGAACTCATGAATGCCCAACAGAGAAAAGAAGTGGAATCTGTAAAACAGATTCAAGCCGACATCCAGGGAACTGAAATTTCCATCAAAAACATCTGGAATAGAATTAATCAATGTGAGGAGAAAATATCAGACACAAAAGACAGGCTTGCGGTTAGCAACCGTGAGAAGAAAGATTACTTAAAGATAGCAAGGGACCAGGAGAAATCACTGTAGCAGTTGACAGATGATGAAAGAAAAATAATATAAAATTGGAGTCAATGAAAAAGCACGAGATACCACAAATAATATTTTAAAAACCTGGTCATAGATGCCATGGCAGAAAACTTCCTTGGTAGAGAAAAAGAATCTGACATACAGACAAGTGAAGCATATAGAACACCAACTATCCATGACCAAAAATTTTACAGCAAGGCACATAATAGTCCTGATTCCAAAAATTTGGCTCAATAACAGAATATTAAATAGTGTTAAAGAAAAGAAACATATCACCTATAAAGGAAAGCCAATCAGAAACACAGCTGACTTCTCAACACAAACTGTCAAACCAAGGAGAGCATGGACTCCATAAACCCTAACATAATTAATCCACCAGATAAGACAATCAATTAAAGAGGGGGGAAAGAGAGCCAATAACAGGACAATAATAAGACAAGGGGAAGTCAGTACATATCAGTTATGACCACCAATGTTAATGGTCTCAATTCATCAATCAAAAGAAACAGACTGGCAGAATGGATTAAGAACCAAGAGTGTGGAGTGAAGTATTTCAAGCCCTAAAAGAAAACAATGTCCAACCCAGAGAGATGTATCCCATAAAATATCTTTCAAAATTGATGCAGAAAGAAGATAATTCCATGGAAAAAACATCTGAAGAAATTCATGAACACTAAAGCAGCACACCAAAATATTCTGAAGGACGTTCTAGAAAGAGATAACAAAAACTACAACTCCATGAACTGGAAGAAAGATAGCCTCTTTAATAATTGGTGCTGGAAAAATTGGCTTTCCACATGCTGAAGACTAAAATTAGACCCATATCTTCCACCATGCACTAAACTAAAATTGAAATGGATCAAAGATCTAAATATTTTTAAAGCCACATTAAATATGCTGGAAGATAGAAGGTAGAATTCTGAAGATGCTGTAGGCAAAGACTTTATGAACAGAAGTGCTGTCTCACACGAAATATTGCAAAGAATCAATAACTAGGATCTCATCTTATTAAAATGCCTTTGCACAGCAAGAGAAACCATCAACAGAGTGAAGAGACAACCCACAGTGTGGGAAAAAGCTTTTCCAGCTGTTTCCCAAAGGACTACTATCTGGAATACATAAAAATCTCAAAAAGATCAGAGCCCCAAAATTTAAAGACCCAATCCAAAAATCGTCATCTGAGATGAATACACACTTCTCAGGTGAAGAAGTACGAAGAGCTAGTAAACACCTGGAAAAATGTTTACCATCATCAGTCACTCAAGAGATGCAAATTACAACAATGCTGAGATTCCATCTCACCTCAGGAAAAATAGCTATCATCAAGATATCAACCAATAACAAATGCTGGAGGGGTTGTGACAAAAAAGGAACTCTTTTTCACTGTTGGTGGGAGTGTAAACCACTGCGATCACTGTGGAAGTGAAAGGAACAACTGAGATGAGGGAAAGGAGAAAAGAAAGAAAGGAGGAAGGGAAAAATATATGTATGTACAGTGATATCTGGCATAATTGTACTGCTGATGTCTATTGGTTTGTTGAAAGGAATAGTTAATGCTTAAATTCTTTTTCTTGACCTATTTTGCATGCTTATATCTGGTAATCTGAACAAGTAATTTGAAGAGAACAGCATGCAATATAATAACCATTGTTGAATTCCTACCATCTTGTTTAGTGAAGTTCTGTATCATTTCTACAGTTTTTTAAATTACTTTTTGTTCTCTTTAATTATTTGATCAATTTTGCATTCTTACATCTGGTAATCTGAGCAACTTCATTAAAGATAACAATATGTACTATAACAACAACAGTTAATTCCTATAAAAAAAGACTAGGACTAGAGTTTTCATTTGACTCAGCTAATCTCTATCTTTGTATCTTCCTGAAAGAATTAAAATCATACTACAGTGAAATATAGCACAATCATGTTTACAGGGGCACAGTTTGTTATAGCCAAATCTTAGAAACAGCCCAAATACCCATCAACTGGTGAATGGATAAAGAAGATGTGGTTTTTTAATAAAATGGGGTACATTCTGCCATAAAGAAGAATAAGCTTGAGATATTTCTAGGTATGGATTTACCTGGAGACTCTTGTCTCAAGTGAAATAAATTGGACATACATGTGTAAATTTCACATTATTTCTGTGGTGTGAGAAACTGAAAGTGTTACTAAAGACCAAAATGTATAATAGATACTGTGAAATAGGTGGAAAGAGTTCAAATGGGAAAGGGAATAAGAGAGGGGGTGGGGAAAGGCGAAAAGTAGAAACAAAGTGAGGAAAGAAGGGAGAAGTGGAAACAAAGCCTTTGTGAATGGGGAGGAGAGAAGGGGTTGAAGGGAGTGTAGGTGGATGAGCGAAAAAGAAACAAGTTATATTATGTACAGGTACTAATTCTCTATGATGAATGTGATAACTATTTGTACCAATAAAATCTGACTGGAGAGAAACATCTTTCACTGCAACTAATATATTCAATCAGAGATATGTGTTGATTAATATGAATCCCCTTGTATATTTCAATAGTTTCTCTTCTTGCATGAAAGTAGCAGAATTGTTTAAATTATCAAATTTTAATGACAAAATTATCATGCTTATCTATTCAAATTTTCTTGTATTTATAAGATATTTTAACTTTATTAAAAACCTGTATTTACTTTATTCAGTTTTATTTAGAATTTTCTAATAAGGCAAATATGTGTTTTAGAAACAATTAGTCTATACATTCATTCAAGTTCAGTCTATCTTGGAAATTTTACTTCTTTGTCGCTTGGTTGAAACCCTGCAGGAATATGTGTATACAGTAATTTCACCTTTATTTTTGTTCCAGTCCCTCTGGATAATCACAGTTTTACTTTTCAAAATGAAACAGATATTTATGAAGATTAATGTGATGGACTGAAAATTGGCTACAGGAATTTGTTCACAGCACTTTTCTCTCATGTGTTGTTAATGTTTGTCTTAACCATAATTGTTTCTCTTTATCAAATTTTTCTGAATGATGTCTATTTTATTGGTTTTACACATAAATAATTACATTGTTTCTTTACCCTTGGACTTATGTGCAATATGGTTAATATTCTTACTCTCTAATATGAACTCTGTAATTCTGAATTATATCACATGTATGTTTATTATATTATCTCACTGACATGGAGGCTTATTTCATATGCTCGTGTACTTGCTTTTCATTTACTCGTCATAAAATGCTTCTTTTCTCATAGAGCAGACTTCTATCCTTTTTCCTTTCTCTTCCTAAATGACTCCCACCTCCTATTTTCTAATCATTGGTTGCTCCTTTCTCAGACCCTAAGGGTGATTCATCAGAGTGACTTTTGTTGTATACATTATCTCATATGTTTCCTACTTTTTCTTAGAAAAGGGACTCTCTCTCTCTCTCTCTGTATGTGTGTGTGTGTGTGTGTGTGTGTGTGTGTGTGTGTGTGTGTGAGATTTATAAAACTGAATTTCAATGCTGCCTTCTTGGCTAATGTCACTGAATCGGAATATTTGTGGCTGATAAAACCATCTGTTTTCTGGACATTTCATTCAATAGTTACAAATAAGAAGTTGCTTAGTTTTCAGGCATATATGACAGTTTATACTAAATTGCTGATGAATATAAGCAGGGTTACCATAAATATTTCCTATATAGTTTTTTTTTGTTCAAAGACAGAGAGATTGTTGTTATAGAGTTTATGATAGTGTTCTAGGTCAGTTTCATCCTGCTAAAATCTTCAACACAGGACACTATACTATTATTTATATCTTTCTCATTCTTTAATAACCTTTGCCTTCTTTAATAGCTATGCCAGGAGATATGTTATTAAATTATAGGTCAGCAGGACAATGGCTGGTTCTTTTTAAAAATTTAAATATAGAAAAATGCATGATTGATAATAACAACTAGGAAAATAATTGCTCAATTCATAATACCATGGAGCTTCACATTGCCCACATAAAAGAGAAGTGTTGGAAGATTTGATGAGATAAAGAAGAAGAAGGAGATGAGTAGCAGGAGAAAGAGGAACAGCACCAGTAGGAAAATTTAGGGTATTATACTGAAGAATTTCAACAACCCTGTCAGAAAGGGTTTTACATTATGAGAATATTAAAACTGGAATTATGAAATGTAAATTATTAGTTATAGCAGCTATGCCTCATAATTAAATTATATATATTCTGCCTTGGGGCTGTGACTCCATGCCAGAGCACTTGCAAATATGTAGCGAGTCCCAGGTTCCATTTGTAGAACTGCAAAAAGTAAAGAATATGTATTCTTCACAGTCACACAAAAATAATAACATGTGAGTTTGGGCTGGTCTCTTAAATAAGCCTCTCCACACAAGACAACTAACATAATAAAGTGAGAGTCCCTGTTAAATTTCTATGGAAATTCTATGTCATGTAAAAACTTGTATTTGCTGGAAGACTGCAGGATGTAAGAAATGGGAAGAGAGTGGGTGCTATTTAGAATAAGCACTGCTACAGATGCTCATATTTGCATTGACACTATTTTTATATTTTTAACATTATGGGAGATAAAGCCAGTCATGTTAATATGTGCCTCTAATCCCAGCACTCTTGGAGCTGAGGCATGAGACTGTCAGTTTGAATCCAGCCTTGGCAACTTAGTGACTTCATGAGAACCTACCTTGAAATAATATAAAAAGATTAAGGATGGAGCTAGGTATGATAGCTATGAGTTCAAACTCCGTTACTGAGAAAAAGATAATAAATTTAAAGCCATGCAATGCTGCACTTCTGAGTTTCCTAAGACACTCCATTCCATTTCATATTCTTCATTTCCTCTCAAGCGCTCTTCCTTTTTAGTGTTTCTTCTTCTGTGAGGCTCTGAATTTTATGAGTTCCTTCGATTTTGATGGTGGCAGGTATGTAACATTTACTGAGTAGAGGTTGAGGTGACTTAATTGCCAGCCTCCTGGTGAACCATAATTATCTCGCAGATGTTATACTTTCCTGGGTGTCACAGAAAATTTGCTTAGCATGATCCTTCTTCCTCTTGGTATTTCCACTTCATATTAATGTCATTTCTGTAATATACAATATTAAATTATATAACAATATGTGCAATTATTTCAGCTCTTGATAGAGGGGAATATTTGTAAAACCCACCCTAAAAAAATCTATTCTCTTCTTCATGATTTACTTTGAAAATGGGAACTTTTTCCTCTATGTAGATAGGTGGAAAAGAGCCTCTGAGACCCTAAGTTACGTTATTTATTTTAGGTAGAAAATCAAAACTTTACAGATCAGGCATGGTGGCACAGACTGGTACGGTAATGCCAACACTCAAAAGGCTGAGGTGGGAGGATCACCATGAGTTCGAGGCCAGCTTGGGCTACTTAGCAAGCTCAAGGCTAGCCTGAACTGCATAGCGAGACCCCATCTTAAAAAATTAAGGACTTATAGAATCCAACTCTTAGAAAAATAGATTAAATTTTCTGAGCACTTATCTTGATTTCAGATATTTCTGAGTGCTTATCTTGATTTCAGATATTGTCCTGCTCTGAAAAATGTACCACAAACTGCATTTTAAGATAACAGTTACTTACATGTAATAGTTGTGCAGGCTCAGGAGATTAAGACAGCACCTGGTCCCTAGCTTATGAGAGGCAGTGTGCCAAAGTGTCCTCGCATGACAGAAGAACGAAGCACTCTCTGTTCTTTTTTTTTATTTTAGAAATAAAAGGAGGAAAATACTAACAGACAGACAACATTTTCCAAAATAGCAAAGGATCAGTACAGACAGTACAGAGTTACAAACACACTGATATCATCTATGAAAAATTCACCCTCAAAATCTTTCTTGATCTAGCTTTCGAAAACAAACCCTAATGCCACCACATTCATGTTTAGAGTTTCTGCATATTTATTTGTGAGAGAGACACAAGCATTCAGTTCATAAGTGATAGTATACAGGATCTGACCATCAGAGACTTTTCCCTAAGGATCTCTATGCTCTCTATGCAGGCTTATACCCAAAAGCTACCAAAACATGCTGGCCTTCATTTTTACCATTGAAGAAATCAACAGGAATCCTCATCTTTTACCCAACATATCTTTGGGCTATGAGTCCCACAATTCCCTGCACAGTCACGGTAATACATTGCAGAATATCCTAATATTGCACACGGGACAGGATAAGATCCCTAACTACAACTGTGGGAGAGAGAGCAAGGCTGTAGCATTACTAACAGGAACATCAGCAGTAACAGCTGCTCAAACCGGACCACTGCTGGAGCTCTACAAGTTTCCACAGGTGACAGGGGAAGGGCGAGGTCGTTTTTCCTCTTTCATCCCTCTCAGGTCCCTTAACATGATGAAAAGAGGGGACTGGGTTCATGTATCACTCAATGTGTAAAAATCTCAAAAAAGTTCACAGAAATTAGTAGATTACCCAAACTTTCTTTGTCTGCAGCAGAGACGAGGGAGGGACAAAAGCAAAGAAGTTTCCTGAAACTCAAAGTCTGATCAGTTAGTTTTAAAAATAAAGCAGTCAGGAAATGAGATGATTCCGTAAAGGGGAGGAATAAGTATCTTTCCTTGTTGTTATTATATTTTGTATCTAACCTCTTGCTCTATGCCAGCTCTCCTCACATTGCTTTTGATTTTCTTTTTAGCTGACCTTTGGCTCTTTTGATCCGATCCTGAGTGAATATGGCGTTTCCTTCTCTCTATCAAATGGCTTCAAAGGATACAACTCTGGCCCTCGGCGTGGTCTCCTTGATGCTTCATTTCAGCTGGACCTGGGTGGGACTGGTCCTCACAGAAGGTCCAAAAGGGCTTCAGTTTCTGTCAGATGTGAGAGCAGAGATGGGTAGAAACAGGGTCTGTGTGGCATTTTGGAAAATAGTCAGTAGTTCTTCTCAGTTCTATGTATTCCATCCGCAACAACACAATTTCTTGATTAGGGAAACATCTTTAGTAAAGGTTGTTTTCATTTACTATGATACTGATAGTCTAAATGATGTAAACCATTATATAGGGCTACGGTTAGTGACAGGGACAGTCTGGGTGACAAACTCACAGTGGCACGCTGACCTGACTGGGAAAAAGTTTATACTGGACACGTTCCACGGGACCCTCATTTTTTCAAACCACCACGAGGAAATTTCTGATTTTAAAAAATTTATCCACAGAGTTAACCCATCCAGCTACCCAGAGGACATATTCCTCCATCAGTTTTGGTACTGGAGCTTCCATTGCTCATTATCTGAACCTGACTGTGTATTGAACTGTCCACCAAATGCCTCCTTGGCGTGGCTGCCTGTGAATCATTTTGACACGGCCATGAGTGATGCGAGTTACAATATATACAACGCCGTGTATGCTGTGGCCCACGCCCTCCACGAGATGCTTCTCCAACAAGTACAGATGCAACCAGTGAGGAATGGGGAAGGCATGGTGACTTCTCCCTGGAAGGTAATGTCTCTTCCACTAGATGGTGTGCACTGTCATCAAGGTCTGCTCTTAACAAGTTCCACATGTTCTCCGAGCAAGTACTCTAGAATCCTTTTTCAAAAATAAACAGATTCTGTACTAATTTCACTGTTTTTAAATTAATTTATAATAGATCACAATTAAATTAATCTTGAGGAAATCATTAAAATACACATCACATCCTGATCCATATTATTTTCCTTCCTGGAGCCTCTTCTCCCTCTATTTCCTCATATCCTCTTTCCATTTCCAGACTCTATCTTCCTGTTGCTTACCATCTATCTTTTCTTTCAGTTTTGTCATTGCTTGCAAATTGGGCCTCTCATTTTAGAGGTACAGTGCTCTACATTATTGAACCTACTGTGTCTGTTTTATTTCACCTAGTATTATATATGACCTCAAAATTCATCCATCTTCCTCCAAATAATACAATGTTGTCTTTATGGCTGAGTAGTATTCCATTGTGTATTTACAACACATTTTCTTTACGTTGGGCTACTATTGTCATTTGATTTTGAGGACTTTAAAGATATTTTATTATTTCTTCTGTGACCCATTGACTACTCAAGATTATTAATATCTATGTGTATGTGCAGTTTTCTATTGTTTTTTGCCCACTAATTTTATGGTACTATCGTCTGATAGTATTCATGAGACTATCTCCATTCTTTTTATGTCATTAAGGATGCTTTATGGCTTCAGATGTGGTCTATTTTAGAGCAATTTCAGAGTGCTGCTCAAGGAAATATGGAGTCTGTCGCTGGCTAAAACACTCTGAATATGTGCTAAGTATTTTTTAAAATGATACTTCTTTGTTGATTTTTTTGTCTGGTTGGCTGGTCAGTTTGCAAAAGTAGGGTACTGAAGTCCTTCCCTATATTGAAGTTTATCTGACCATTTTGTCCACTAGTATTGTTTTATGAAAGTGGTCGTGCCATCGCTGTTTGCATACATTTCAACAAATGTTCTCGCTTCTTTTTGAATGGCTCCCTTCACTTGTAGTGACTTTTTTTTGTCTCTTCTGATCAATACTAGCTTGAAGTCCACTCTGCCATAAAGTAGAGTAGTTATGCCTATGTACTTGTGGGCTCTCGGTTCATCCCTTCACTTTCAGTCTATGCTCGTCGTTCTGTTTGTTGATTTTTTTCTGGGGGTGTTTGTTTTTTGTTTTTGTGGAGATGTGTCATTGGCATGCAGCAGAATGGTTGACATTTTGTATCAAATCTGCCAGTCTACAGTGTGAGTAGAGAGTTAAAATTATTTACATGTAGAGCTATTACTGAAAAACTTTTACCAAATCTTTTAATTGCATTATGTTTCTGTCTCTGATTACTCTAACATTTCCCTTTTTAATTACTCATCCAATGAGATCTATTCTGTCTTGTTTGCTTCTTGGTGATATTGACCTCCTATCTGCAACTAGCAATGCTGATGACCACATTATGAATTTATTAATGTACTCTTTCTCATGAAAAATTTGTATTTCTCCATCAAATATGAGACACAATTTTGAAGAGTATGTTAATCTGGGTTAAAGAAGATTCTGTACAAACTGTTCTGCACTTTAAGGTTTTTGTTGAGTATCTGTTATTCTTGCCCTTATAAGTCACTTAATGTTCTTCTTTAAAAGCTATTGATATTCTCAATGTGCTGAATTTATGATTCATCATGTAAAATATCTCTTCTGGTTATGGCTCTTTGGGGTGCCCTATGCCAATTTTTCACCTGAAGGTGAATACTTTCCCTAGATTTTGAATTTTTTTCTGCTGAAATTTTGGTGAATAAGTTATTTATGTTTTTTTGTGCCATCTTTTCATCTGTCCTTAACTCCCATAATTCTTAGGATTTTGTTTTTCATTTGTTCTATTTTTAGTACCTGCATTACATAATGATCATATATATCATGGGGAGTTGGTACATGGACATGACACATCTTAATTCTCTCTTTTATGTTCATTCCCCTCTTTTCCTTCCCTCCTCCTCTATCTTTTGGTCCCCTTTCCTTTTGAAAAAGGTATATCTCCTTCTTTACTATCTTTTGTTTTGCTCTGTAGTTTATATTTTGGGTTTCTCAAGTAAGAAAATCATGTGATATTTAAACTCATGTGTCTAATTTATAACATTAATATTACTTTTTTTCTGCATTCTACAAGCTGTTTGATCCAGGTTGCATGTAAGGATCCGTTGGGTTCTTGCTGTACCCGGGAAGGAACGGCAGTGAGAATGAGGGGAAAAAGTAGACCAGAGACAACAAGCTGGGATCAGGTGGAGGTCCTCTCTCCTGAGCAGAGAAGGGGAACTGCCCCAAAACAGTGGAGTGTTTATTTATGCCCTCGAGAGGTTGGTTAAGTTTTGAACTCACTGAACATCATATGAATTTGTTCCTTCTTGGAGCTCTTCAAACACTTTATTCATTTAAATTTAAATTAATTGTCTGGAACTTCTTCCACCAATACCAATGAGGTCAACTTTTGAGGGGAGTACAGAGGTTTTAGAAGCATTTTCTTGACTTTTTTCTCATACTTCTATCATGTTGTTGTTATTGTTGTTTAAGAATCAGTTAGTGTAGAAAAATCTCTGCCCTACTGTGGACATCACTTTAGTTAGTGTATGTCTTCTTGTCATGTGATGTTGGGCTTGGTTATGTTTTGGTATTTACGTACCTCTTCAGTCGTCTCAACATAATCAAATCAGTCCTGGGTATTGCACTGCAAGGAGAGAGCCACTACTGCATGTTGACCTCTACAGTCATCCATGTATCAATCATGGAATTGAAAATTTGTTTTAATAATTTCACACTTTTTAAATATCCTAGATAATGATATAATAGTGCAGACAAGTGGACTGCAATATAAAGGATGAGGGAACAAAACAGGAAGAAAAAAGAAAGAGAACTGTTTAGAAAGAGAAAAAGGTGAAAGAAGAGAACAGCAAATACAAAAATGCATGAGACTTCACTGTTACTTTATTTCTGGAGGGGAGGACTGGCAGGAGGGAGTTTTGAGAGAATATTTTGGGGGACAGGAGAAAGAAGAAAGAGGGAAGTCACCCTAACTCTAACTGTGAGGGCATATTAATATGCTGACAGAAACCTTGTGTTCAAATCCTATACCCATAATTTTGGTAAGGGTCACACTAACTGAGCCATGAAAGATACTATTTAAACTGAAGTGCCAGTTAATTCTTAATCTCCTTTTACATAGATATATAAATATCAGATGAAAGAAGAAAAATAAAAGGAGAAACACACACACACACACACACACACACACACACACACACACACACAACCCACAGTAGTAGAGTCCTCTCAGTCCTGTTGGTATTGTTATCAGAATTCCCCACACATGCACAAATGGAGGGATTTTGTCTTGAAGAAGTTGTGAGTCAGTGAGCTCCAGCCCTCTGTGGATGAGTCTGGGAGCTTGGGTGTTTCCACTGCTGCTGAAACTGGTTCTTGTCCTACAGTTGTTCTCTTGCCTGCCAGTGAGTGAAGAGGCCTGGGGGTCAAATGGATTTCTTTTGTTTCCTCTGCAGGCAGCACTCTGCGTAGTTGTGGTTGCACTCCTGTGGGCATGGCTAGCCAAAGGCTTTTTATCTCTGGATAACCACAACTCTATTCAGAGAAGTACAGTGTGGCTAGTCAAGTACACAGTCTTTTGCTGATTTATGAAGGGACTTTCTCAACCCATGCCCCTTTTCGTCCATGAAAAGCCCTGCAGCTGTTCACCTCTTTTTTCCATACTCCTCTGAGTAACCATGACCCGCAATCTCCATGTTCCTCTCCAGCTGTCCACTGTGCTGGTTTCTATATGCACCTTGTAAAAAGCCGCTGTCCATATTGTGATCTCCAGTGATGCCCAGGGCGCACATAGCTCAGCAAGGTTTGGCTGCTGGTGGGAGGTTTCCCATGCAGGCATGGAGTTCTTTTACATCTGAATGGTGAGTAGGAGGCAGCATACTCCGCAGGCACAGAACTCATTGTTTGTGCAAGCAACGGAAGAGTCTTTTCTTCCTAGCATTACACCTGTCTCAGAATCTGGTTCTGGGTTCATAACCAGGACAGTCCTTTGTTTATTTAAGAAGGAGCAGCTGGTCCTAACTCAGTCAAGGCTTTCTTAATGATTCTCTGGTTTTCAGTTTCTCTAGTGTTCCGATCTACAATATCTTTTCACTAGAACCCCTGTCCCAGTAAGAAGGAAATTAAGACAGGTGGACACTGGATAGTGGTTGCTAGTCTAGTGCCAACTGAAGCAGCCCAGCTCCACTGCAGAACGCAGCTTCTTTTCCCCAGGTGTTAGAGAATCGCGCATTAGGGTATGTGCCAGAGCCTAGCACTACCAAGATTAAGGGGAGCCCGGCTTCGCTTTCTGCACACCCTTGGTGCTGGGATTCCTCAGGTGGACTTCTCCTTCATGTTGCCTTTCCACATTTGGGTCTTTGTTCACTGACCTCCAATCCCTTTACTGAGTTCCTGCAATTTTTAGTGCAAATCATAGCCAAGTCACAAATAGGATGGAGCGGACAAGCACTACTATGTTTCATCAGCCATGATGGGCTTTGATCTATTCTCATTGTTTAAACTTAACCGGGTAGAAACTTTCATGGAGAAAAAGAAGCCATAGTGAAGGAATAAATAGAAATGGGTCCATTGCTTTTGTTCTAAAGTATGTCAGTGCTCTGCCCAACAGTTTCTAGTAAGGAAAGGGTAAGCTTTTCTTTCCTTTGACATTTTTTAAAAGGAAAGATGTATTTATCTATGTCTCTAAATGGTGGTAAACACTCAAATGAACGCATTAGATGAATTTTCACACTTAACTCTCCAACCACTTTTGGTATTGATCGCCACAGTTTGCAGTGAGGTGCCCTGGAAAGAGAGAAAATAGGTCTGGGCAGATTTAGCACAACAGTTGGGTTTTCTCAAACACGTAAGCACACCCTCTAAAGGAATCTTCTGCTGAAACACACTGATATTTTAAAAACATGAACGTGTGCTAGTCCTCCATAGACTTGAGTTTCAACTTCCCTGGGTGCCTGTGTTAAAGTTCCACTATGCAGTGGGGTAAAAAGGCATTTATGACTCTCCCACAGAACAAGTTCTTCTGTTTTACCGCGAAAACGCACTTCATCAAAGAATGACGTATCTCTTCCAGCTGCACACCTTTCTGAAGAATATCCAGTTTGCCAATCCTGCTGGAGAACAGGTGAGTTTGGACGAAGACAGAAAACTGCATACAAAGTTTAACATTCTCAACTTTTGGAATTTTCCAGAAGGCCTTAGACTTAAGGTGAAAGTAGGAGAGTTTTCTCCTCATGTTCCAAATGGGCAGCAGTTGTCTTTATCTCAGATGATACAATGGGGCACAGAAAACACAGAGGTATGTTGGAGCCAATCACTGTATACTTTAGTAAATTTTATAACCAAATGCTGGGTATGAGTTTGGAGTATTCACTGTTGGTCAGAAATGGCCATACGGAGCATTTTATTAGTCTTTTAATGTAAAGAATTTCTGCATTTACCCAGTTTTCTGATGAATTGGAAATAAACACATTTACTTAAGCATGTTTTTACAAACGTTCATATACTAATCAATAAAGAAATCTATGGAATAACATGGTACTGGCTAAAAAACAGACCTGAGGACCAGTGGAGCAGACTGGAAGTAGTCACAACCACAAACACATGCAGCCACCTGATCTTTGACCAAGGAAGTTCACTGGGAGAAAGATAGCCTCTTTCATAAATGGTACTGGGAAAACTGGCTTGCCACCTGCCAAAGACTGAAACTAGACCCATGTCTATCACCATGCAACAAACTCAAGCCAAAATGGATCACAGATCTCAATATTAAAACAGAAACACTAAATCTAGTGGAAGAGAAAGTAGGAAAAAATCTTGAGGGCATGGGGTAGGCAGAGAGGTGAAGAGCAAGAACCAAACTACACATGAAATACTTCGAAGAATCAACAACTGGGATCTTATCTTACTGAAAAGCTTTTGCACATCTAAAGAAATCACCAGCAGAGGAACAAGAAAACATACAAAACAGGAGAAAATTTTAGCTGAATGTCCCTTGGACAAAGGACTTCTATCTAGAGCACATAAAGATTTAAAACACATCACCCCCCCCCCCCCCAAATTCAAAGACCCAATCCAAAAGTGGGCATCTGAGATGAATACACACTTCTCAGATAAAGAAATACAAATGCAAATAAATACATCAGAAAATGTTCAACATCATTAGTCATTCGAGAAATGCAAATTAAAACAACTCTGAGATTTCATCTCATCCCAGTAAGAATGGCTAGCATTAAGAAATCAACCAATAACAAATGCTGCTGAGGCTGTGGAGAAATAGGAACACTTACTTGCTGCAGGTGGGAGTGTAGACTGGTGAAACCACTGTGGAAATCAGTTTGGAGATTCCTCAGTAAAGTAGGACTAGAGGTCCCATTCAACCCAGATATTTCCCTTCAGGGTATTTTCCCAGAAGAACTGAAAACATCATATCACAGCAATATATGTGCACCCATGTTTATAGCAGTGCACTTTGTAATAGCTGAATCATGGAAGCAACCCAAATGCCCATCTTCTGAGGAATGGATAAAAAAATTGTGATATTTTTATATAATGGAATATTACTCAGCTATAAAGAAAGATAAACTCGAGGGTTTTATAGGTAAATGGTCACAACTAGAGATCATTCTCATAAGTGAAATAAATCAGACCCACATATTTAAACACCGTGTTGTTTCACTAGTGTAAGAACTTGAAAGAGTGAATAAAAACTAGGAGGTATGATAAATATTGTGGAAGTTAAGAAAACTGCTATAAAGTAAAGAACAACTGTGATGAGGAAAAAGAGAAAAGAAAGAAGGGGGAAATTATGTATATATGTATACACAGAATAGCTAACATAGTTGTCCTACTGACTTGTATTACTTTATTGAAAGGAACAGTTAATGATTAAGTATTTGATCAATCTTACATGTCCATATTTGTTTTCCTGAGAAACCACTTTGAATATATCAATATGTAATACAACAACCATTGTTAATTTCCTATCACCTTGTCTGAAATTCTGCATTGCTTGTGTTGTTTGTTTGTTATTTTGTAAATGTCTGCGTGTTTGCTAATATGTTTTTGTTCTTTTACCCTGAAAATCAAAAAACAGAAATGTATGGGCTGTGGCCCAGCGTCATAAGTGTCTGCCTGGCAAGTGCAAGGTCCAGAGTTTGATTCCTGGTACCAAAGAAATGTAGCATCTAATCAAATAACTGAGTTTATGTATATACAAATACAGATTATCACTCTAATCATGACGGATGAAGAAAAAGTCTCAGGAAGTTACCGATGCATATCTGATTTTCCCCAGACTCCTTGCTCTGTGTGCACTGAGAGCTGCGATCCTGGATTCTGGAAATCCCCTCAGGAGGAAAAGGCTTCCTGCTGTTTTGATTGCACCATTTGCTCGGAGAATGAGATCGCCAATGACACAGGTAAGAGTGTGCTTCGTGAAAAATCCTCCACCTCTCTTTTGTGTCCTTATCCATTGATAAAATAAAAAGAAATCTGAAAGAAGAGCAAAGGCAAAAAAATTTTTTTTTCTTGCTTTAGTACCACTGTCCCTTTGGAAAATCACATTCTGCCCCTTGAACTATGCACTTTGGTTGTTTTTCTTTCCTTTCTTCTTCGTATTATCTTGGGTTGTTTGTTGTTGCTCTTTATTAGTAGTACCTTTTTGCAGTACATGCAGTTTACAGTCATCTCAGTGAGTGGGTACATGTGCACAATACAGCCTTTTAAAAAATCCTCTTCACTCCCTCCTCCCTTGCTACTCCTCTAAATCGCTTTCTGCCATTTTTACTCTTTTTGATATTAGTCTTAGTTCATATTTATGGCATATACAGTTTACACTCATTGAGGTTCTTAGGATTTGTACACGGCACATCTTTAGTCTGTTTTTCCCTTCCCCTCCCCTCTTTTCTCACCCCCAGTCTCCTGGACCTGTTTACAGTTACAATAGCTCCGTGTCCTTGTCTGCTATCCATGTGCTATTTTCCTCTTTGTTTGTACTTTACCTTACTGAAATGAGAGTACTACTATGTTATGTAAGCTTGTACATCTCCTTTGTTTCAGTCAACAATATATTTTCCAAGAGCATCCATTTTCCCACAAATATTTTGAATGTGTTCTTCTTTATAGCCAACTAATATTCCATTATGTACAGATACCACATTTTCTTTATCTGGTCTTCTATTGATGGTTATACAGGCTGTATTCAGGACTTAGCTATTATGAATTATGCTACTATAAACATTGATATGCATGTGTTACTGTAGTATGATGTCTCTAGCTTTTTGGGTGGGGCAGATGCCTAGGAGAGGAAGAGCTGAGTTATATGGAAGTTCTCACCTTAGTTCTTTCAGAAATCTCCATGCAGATTTTCACAGTGGTTGTTCTACTTTACATTCCTACCAACAGTGTAGAAGGGTTCCTGTTTCAACACAGCCACAACAACATTTTAATTTTTACTTCTTAAAGATGGCTATTCTTTCTGCTGTAAGGTGGAAACTTAGCATTATTTTAATTTGTGTTTCTCCATTGACCAAAGATGATGAACATTATTTCATAAATTTTTTTGCCATTTATATTTCTTTCCCTGAGAAGCATCTTTCACTGCACTTGCCTATTTCTTAATTGGGTCTTTTATTTTAGGTGGTAGGATTATTTTGACTTTTTGTGTATTGTAGATATTAGTTATCTGAGAAATAGCTGGCAAATTTTTTCCCATTTCTGTAAGTTGTCTCTTCACGCTACTGAATGATTACTTTGCTGTGCAGATGTTTTTTAAGTTGATGTAATCTCATTGATTGATTCTTATTGTGATTTCGTGTTCAACTGCAGTTCTGTTCAGGAAATTTTTCTACACCTTTGTTTCCAAGTATTTTACCTATTTTATCTTCCAATAGGTTCAATGTTTCTGTTTTAATGTTTATATCTTTGATCCAATTTGATTTTAGTTTGGTATATGGTGAGAGATATGGGTTGAGTTTCAATCTTCTGAAAAAAATCCAGTTTTCCCAGCACCATGCACTAAACAGGTTATTTTTCCTCCAACGTATGCTTTTGATCCCTTTTAAAAGAACACATAGGTAAATGTGTCTGGGGATGTTTCTGTACCCTCTATTCTGTTCCACTGGCTCATGTATCTATTTTTGCTTCAGTACATACCAGTTTTTAAAACCACAGTTGCTCAGTAGTACAATGTCAAATCAGGTATTATGATGCCTCCTGCTTTGTTCTTGTTGCCCAAGATTGTTTTTGCTATTCTGGGTCTCTTCTGGTTCCATATAAATTTTAAGATTATTTTCCCTATGTCTGTGAATATGCTGTTGGTATTTTGATTGTGGCTGCATTGAATCTGTATAATGGTTTTAGATGTGTGGTACTTTTGACAGAATTGGTCCTGCTTATTCAGAAGCAAGAGACATCTTTCCTTTTGCTGATGTTCTCTACAATCTCCTCCTTAAATATACTGTACTTTTTCTTTATACAGGTCTTCAACTTCATTGGTTAGGTTAATTCTTAGGAATTTCATTTTTCTTGATGCTATCAGAAGTGGTATTATTTTCATAATTTTCTTCTCAATCAGTTCACAATTGGTGTACACAAATGCTCATGATTTCTATGTGTTGGTTTTGTAAATAACAGTTATTTGAGTTCTTCCTCTCCTATATGTATTTGTTTTATTTTTTCCTTGCTTGATTATTCTGGCTAATCTTCTGAGTACCGTATTGAATAGAGGTGGTGTTAGTGGGAATCTTGTCTTGTTCTTGATTTCACAGGGAATTATTTTTGCTCCATTTAACATGATCTTTGCCATTGGTTTGTCATGAAAAGCTGTATCAAATTCAGATGTGGTCCTTTTATACCTATTTTCTTCATGGAAGCTTGGTTTTATCTTGGATTTTCCTAAAGCCTTTCTGCATAGTATGATCATATAGGTTTTGCCCTTGCTTCTGATTATGTGACATTCCAGGGATAAATCGAGGGATGCTCACCCTTGGAACTACATTTTCGAGCCCTTTCACTTTGTTCTTCTGAGATATTGTCTCACTACATTGCCCAGCCTGGCCTCAAACCTGTGACCCACATGCTTCAACTTCCTTAATAGTGAAGATTTCAGATACATACCACCATGGCTGGATTCTTTCATTCATTTTTCTAGATCCACTAGAAAAATTCTTTTTATTCTTTTTTCATGTTAAAGGGAAAAAAACAATAAAAACAATGATACAGAATTTTTAAACAAGTTAATAAGAATTAACAATGGTTAATATATTGTCTAGTGTTTTCTTTAAAGTAGTTGCTCAGATTACAAGATAGAGACATGCAAGTTTGATCAAACAGTATAACTACAAACGATTTCATTCAATGAACTAAAAGAAATTAGTAATATAAGTATCTTATCGATCTTGTGTCTATATATTTTTTTTCTTTTCCCTTCCTTCTTTTCTCTTTTCCCTCATCCCTATTGTTCTTTTGCTTTGGGCAGTTTCTTTCCCTTTCACAAAATTTACTGTTTTTTAAAAAATTTCTTTTAAAAATAAAAGAAGGAAAACATATTAACAGACATTCATTTACAAATAGCATAAGAACAGTACAAACAATACAGAGTTACAGACAAAATGGTAGGAAATTAACAATGGCTGTTGAATTATGTATTGATATCGTCAAAGTGAAATGAATAGAGACATGCAAGATTGATCAAACAAGTAATCATTAACTGTTCTATTCAGCAAAGCAATAGGAGACAGTAGTACAACTATGTTAGCTATCCTGTATATACATACAAACATAATTTCCCCTTCTTTTCCTTTTCTTTTCCCACACCTCAGTTGCACTTTACTTTTGAGCATTTTTCTTTCATTTCACAATGTCTATCATATCTCCTAGTTTTTATTCACTCTTTCAGGTCTTACATTAGTGAGACAACACGTTGCTTACACATGGAGGTCTGGTTTATTTCACTTATGAGTATGGCCTCTAGTTGTGAACATTTACCTATAAAAGCCTCGAATTTATCTTTCTTTATACCTGAGTAATATTCCAGTATATAAAAGTACCACAATTTTTTTTATCCAATCCTTAGTGGATGGACATTTGGGTTGCTTCCACAGTTTAGCAATTACAAATTGTGCTGCTATAAACATGGGTGCACATATATCGCTATGATATGATATTTTCAGATCTTCTGGGAAAATACCCTGAAGGGAAATAT
The DNA here is from genome assembly GCF_000276665.1 of Chinchilla lanigera. Taxonomy (NCBI): domain Eukaryota; kingdom Metazoa; phylum Chordata; class Mammalia; order Rodentia; family Chinchillidae; genus Chinchilla; species Chinchilla lanigera. The sequence continues at coordinate 445,130 of NW_004955524.1, read as the reverse complement.
CTGGGTTAAATGGGACCTCTAGACCTAGTTTTCTGAGGACTCTCCAAACTGATTTCCACAGTGGTTTCACCAGTCTGCATTCCCACCAGCAGTGGAGAAGGTTTCCTATTTCTCTACAGCCTCAGCAGCATTTGTTATTGGTTGATTTCTTAATGCTAGGTATTCTATTTTTTTTTTTTTATTTTAAAGATAAAAGGAGGGAAACATTAACAGACATACAACATTTTACAACATATCACAAGCACAATACAGACAATACAGAGTTACAAACAAAGTGG
>NW_004955524.1:423212-423991 GCF_000276665.1 Chinchilla lanigera | reverse complement strand
GTCTGTATTGTGCTTGTGATATGTTGTAAAATGTTGTATGTCTGTTAATGTTTCCCTCCTTTTATCCTTAAAATAAAAAAAAAATAATAAATAAATAAAAATCAGGCCCCCCCAAATTCAAAGACCCAATACAAAAATGGTCATCTGAGATGAATACACATTTGTTAGATAAGGAAATAAAAATGGCAAATAAATGTATGAAAAAATGTTCAACATCATTAGTCATTTCAGAAATGCAAATTAAAACAACACTGAGATTCCATCTCACCCCAGAAAGAATGGCTATCATTAAGAAATCAGCCAATAACAAATGCTGGTTGCACTGTGGGGAAAAAGAACTCTTTTCCATTGTAGGTGGGAGTGCAAACTAGTGCAGCCACTATGGAAACCATTCAGGAGATTCCTCTGTAAACTAGGACTAGAGGCTCCATTCAACCCAGCTATTTCCCTTTTGGGTATCCTTCCAAAAGAACTCAAAACATCACACCACAGTGATATATGTGTACCCATGTTTATAGTAGTGCAATTTGTAATAGCTATATTGTGAAAAGAACCCAAATGCCCATCAACTGTGGTGGATATAAAAAAAAACGTGGCATTTTTTTTTTTTTTTTTAGAAATAAAAGGAGGAAAATACAGATCGACAACGTTTTACAAAATAGCAAAGGATCCGTCTGGACATTACAGAGTTACAAACAGAGTGGTAGGGAATTAACAATGCTTATTGTATTACATATTGATATCTTCAATGTAGTTTCTCATGAAAACACATATAGACA
>NW_004955524.1:398714-423019 GCF_000276665.1 Chinchilla lanigera | reverse complement strand
TCCTATCAATTCCCAATGTCTGTCATATCTCCTAGTTTAAATTAACTCTTTCAGGCTTTACACTAGAGAAACAATGTGGTGCTTGCACCTGTATGTTTGATTTATTTCGCTTATGAGTATGGTCTCTAGTTGTGACCATTTGACGTGGCATTTTTTAAATGTAGTATTAGGTATAAAAAATAAAAAAGTCAAGACTTTTATAGGTAAATAGATGCAACTAGAGACCACACTCATCAGTGAAATAAATCAGATTCACATGTGTAAACATCATATTGCCTCCATATTGTAAGAATCTCAAAGAGTAAATAAAATCAGAAAGTTACAATAGACATTGTGAAAGGGAAAGAAACTGCTGGAAAGGAAAGAGCAACTAGAATAAGGGAAAAGAGAAACAAAGAAAGACAAAGGGAAAAACTATATATATATACACAAGGTAGCTAAGATAATTGTACTACTAATTTCTATTGGGTTATTGAAAGGAACAGTTAATGTTTAATTGTTTGATCAATCTAAATGTCTGTATCTGGTTATCTGAGTAATCACTTTGTAGATAACAATATGTAATACAATAACAATTGTTAATTTCCTATCACTTTGACATTCTGTATCACTGTGTTGTTTTGTTTATGTCTTTGTGTTTGTTAATTTGTCTTTGTTCCTTTTTCTTTAAAATAAAAAAGGGAGCAGACAACGGAACTCTTCAATTATTTTCTAAAAAGCTCTAGAGAGAAAATAAATGAAAAGAACAAATCTCTCCTCCTATTTCCATCTCTTGCTTGGTTCCCTTAAGGCTTGTGATACTGTTTTGTGCCAATCCCTTCCCCATTGCTTTCAATGTTCTTTTTTTTTTAGTTTACCTTTGGCTCCTTAGAACCTACACTCTGTGAAAATTGCCAATTTCTCTTTCTCTATCAGATGTGCTCCAGAGACTCACGATAGCCCATGGACTGTTCTCCCTGATGCTTCAGTTTAGCTGGATATGGGCAACACTGGTCAGTGAAGGTGAGAAAGATGTCCAATTTCTCTCTGACTCAAAAGAGCAGATGGACAGTAGAGAATCTGTAGAACTTCAAAACTGATTTCAAACATTCCCAAGACACATTTCTCATAGAAACCAACATGCAAAATTATTTAGTCTTTTGAAACTGTGTCTCACTATATAGTTCAGCTGGCCTTTAACTCACTATGCTGTCCTCAAACTTGTAGTGATACTCCTGCCTCAGCCCCCTTAATGCTTGGCTTATAGGCGTGTGCCACCACCCCCAGCTTTAAAAACCACATATAACATATGGACTGAAGAAGCAACAACAGCAAATGTTCGTTTTATTTTATGTGGGTGAACTTCGAAATCACCTCTAAGGATGAAAGTCACCTGTTTCATGTGAATGTATGTTCTCAGTATGGCATATTTCTATTTTCTTCTTCTTTGCTTGGGAATAGTCTTGTGACAATAAATGAGCCCTTCAGGGTGAATTGTCCGTATTTTCTTCTGTTTGCTTTTATTTCTTTACTTTTATGCCTGGAATCTTGGCATTTTCAACTTAATTTCTTCGAAGACTCTTCTCCAGTCCATCACGCTCCCCCATGTAAAGGCCTCACAAGGGACATGCATGGCCTCACAAAGAACATGAGAAAAAAAGATTATTGATTACCCTATTCTCCCACCTGCTTCATTCCGCATTCTAGCCACTCCTCGAAACTCCCTGAGACGTATCGTTCCCTTGTAAGTTTCCTGGGGTTTCTATAGTTTCTGGGAAGACTGCTACACAGGAAGTTCGCTTGCCAAGCAGGATGCGGTTGTTTTGGCTTGGAAGCTGCTCTCACGCCTGGTTTGCTGCGGACCTGATCCTACCCTGCGTGGAGGCTCTCAGTCAGTCGCTGGCCAGCTAATAAAGGCTCATTCTAAAATCTCAATTGGTGATCCGTGTGCTCCGGTGTTTGTCGGTCGGTACCTTGGTTCGGTTCTGAGTCCAGAACACCCCACGGTGCCAGGCAGTGTGTTCCCGGGTTTAAGCCAAACGTCCTCCTCCTTCACTGCTTCTAGTGACACTTGCCCTTCAGGGTTCCGCACACCACTGGGGGCCCACGAGGCCTCGCTATGCCTGGCTGCACGGTCTTGGGTCGCTCCCCGAGGCTTTGCATCCCTCAGGCAGTACAAGGGTGCCCCTGCCCGAGCGTGGGAGTCCACTATTAGAGCCCTGGGTCCTTTCCCGCCTCTTCAGTCGCTGCATGCTGCCTAGTTCTCCACCAGGCCTGGAGTCCTTTTGTTTCTCCTCGGGTTCTTCCATGCCTCTGCGAGGCTGCCCGAGTCTCCTCGGTCCTCTCTGACAAGGCTCAGGTCCCTCCTGGGCTTTCCACTCGCCAGGCTCGGTTCCCTCCGTGCCTCCTCTGGTTCCTCCGTGCCTGCTCGGGTTCCTCCCTACCTGCTCGGGTTCCTCCGTGCCTCCTCGGGTTCCTCGGGTTCCTCCGTGCCTGCTCGGGTTCCTCCGTGCCTCCTCGGGTTCCTCCGTGCCTCCTCGGGTTCCTCCGTGCCTGCTCGGGTTCCTCCGTGCCTCCTCGGGTTCCTCCGTGCCTCCTCGGGTTCCTCGGGTTCCTCCCTACCTGCTCGGTTTCTCCGTGTCTCCTCAGGTTCCTCCGTGCCTCCTCGGGCTCCTCTGTGTTTCCTCCGGTTCCACCCTGCCTGCTCGGTTCCTCCGTGCCTCCTCGCGATCTTCCGCCCCTGCTTCACTCGCTTCGTGCCTCTTCGTGTCCCTCCGTGCTTCCTGAGGCCGGAGTCCCCTAGGTCCTTTCCGCCTGGGTTCAGGTCCCTCCGTTTCTCCTTGGCACCCTCAGGGCACTGAGGATCCCACATGCCAGGCCTGGGCCTCTGTCTGCTTTGCCTCCGCCCCCTCCTCAGGTGTACCTCCCGCCCTCAGGGTCCCACTCCTCGGCCTGGAGTCCCTGCAGTCTCTCCTCAGACCTCTTGGTGGAGGTTGTACTTCTTCAGCTCAACCCGAGGAGGTGGAACTGCCCAAGACATAACCACACTGAAATGAAAAAGAAAACAAAGGTGGCCGTCTCCGCAGCCTTGGATTACCCGTCTCTCTCTCACTGGACTCAAGGACCTTCTGACACACGAGGACCAGTTGTTCTGGGCGCACACATGTGCAGCTGTCTTCTCACCTTGATTTGGCGCCCGGCTTTGAGTTTGAACCCTTCACCCTGGCGCCTGAGTCTCTGTGCACTGCCCATTCATTGGCCGCCTTTCCTGCTTTTGGACGGGCTGGACCCTGAGGTGCCGGCTTGGCTCCCTCGGCCCACCTCGGGTGAGCACCCCTTCCCTCCACCCCTCCTCGGCCGGGCTCGGCTTGGCTCTCTCCGAGGGCCTGCATTGCTTCCTCCTGCCCCTCAGCGACCTGCGGGGCCTGCCGCTGTCTTTCCCTTTAGCCTAGGCTTTCTGAGCCGTGCCCAGAAAGGCAGTCCCCTGCCAAGGCAATCAGAAAGGAAAGAGCTGTCCTCACAGCACCAGATGCTGAATTCAGAGGGATATTTGGCGCTACTCTGAAAACTAATATTAAGGTGAGAGTCCAGGAGAAATGAACAGATTCCAAGGTACAGATGAAATGACCAAACTGAACAGAGAAGCAAGAAGCAAAAATGTAATCATTGTCAATCACCTTGGACAAACAGTCCAGGAGCCTATAACTCGAGGAAGGAGGCCTTCTTGAAATTAGAAAAACTTCCATTTTTTGAATACACTTCAAGAATACATTTGAATACACTTCATGAACAGAAACAGAATTAAGAATAAAAAATCCTTCCATCTCTACAGATAAATTGTGTTATTCCCTAGTATTGTACCATATGTAATCGTCATGATAAAAATTTGACCATGTAAACATCTCTTTTGTTTTCTCTACCTAAGATTTAAGTGAGGAAAATGGTCCAGAACTTCTGTTCAGACGTTGACCAAGTGAAATAATTAAGAAAAGAAATCTCACCAGGAGAGATTGGAGAAATAACCACGGGTAATAATGAAATATGAGTAAAAGTTATTTAGACTACAAAATAAAAGGATTTGTTAATGAGTACTTCGGAGATGTCAGTTTTGAATTTTGAAGGTTTCACACATTGAATTATAAAAATAACTTGTTAGTTTAGAGTCTTTTATGTCTCTACACAGGGCTCATTGCATATTATCACACATTGTCTGAAGGAACAAAGCCCAGCCTCAATTTTGACAAATTTTCTATTATGATATTCACTATATTTGTATTTTCTTTCTTTTGCTGTATTCTTTCCTTGTGGAGTCAATTTATTGCTTGGAATTTCCTCAAGGTAATATTCTAATTTTTGTTTTCTTTTGTAATTTTCATCTCTTCTCATTTTCTTGTTTGTTTTTAGTAATTTCCTGGAAGTACTTGTTGGCTTTCCAGTGTTTTCATTACTTTACTCAGTACTGATACAGGGATATTTATTCTACATTTGAGGTACTTAAGCTATTTCAGTCAGTATGGCTTCAGTTGTCATGCTTTTAATTTTAATGTATCATATCTATATAATCTTCATTTGCATGATCTTTTTCATCATTGTTTCTTATTACCTACAAATCTTATAGATTATTTTCAGTCCTTTGAAGAGGTTAAATACACTACATGTAAATTCATATTGTGAGTACCCTATTGGAATTGCTTCATGCAGGCAAGTTTACCTACTAACTTTTGGTTTCTAGACATTTTTTCTTCTTCTTTGGCTTTATACTTCCATTTTGAGAAATGTCTTAACACAAAGTGCAAGCTAGCCTTGAAATCTCTACAGAGCCCAGGATGGTACTAAACTCACACTTCCCCTGTGTCAGCCTTCCACGTGCTAGAATTATAGACAACCACTATGACACACACCTTGACTTACTTCTTTTTCTTCATCCTTGTTAAAGTTTAAATTACTACCTTGATTTGAAGGATTTTTTTTCTTCTCTCATGTTTTCTTCCATCTAGCGTTTTGTTTTCAGCTATCTTAGCCTTCTGTAAATCCATACCAGAACTGGGACTCATGAAAATGTTTTTTATAGATTTTAAACTGCTAACCATGATCCAGAAAAACTCAAGATCCAGGTCCCTCACTTCAGGTTCTAAGAACTATCATGTCATAGTTCAAATGTACTGATGCATTTTGCAAAATATTGTTCATGGGCCCATATGAATGTAAGGAGTTATAGCTCCTTATCCCACATACATTTGGTAACCTTCCACTTGCATGCATATTTTATAAGTGAGAATATAAACAATTTCTTATTGGGAAAATAGAACAGGCAGAATTTCAGACAAATATTTGGCTGAAAGAAAAGTTTACTGATATATGATTTTGTAACTAAAAATAAAAGAATTTTTAAAGTTATACAGTAAAGTACACTACCATTAATCTTCTTTAGAATTCATTAAGCACACTTTTCCCTCATTATTTCCACTTTCTGAAGCTGTTCTTGAATTCCCATATCTTAATTACTGTCTCAGTCACATTTCTGACTGCTGAGCCACAATATCGTATACCTGCCACGTAAGGAAGAGATATTTATTTTAGCTCACAGTTCCATCAATAATTGTCTGGCTCCAAGGCAGGATGACTTGGCAGAGGGGTGTGACAAAGGGAGATATTCACGGTATGGTGATAAGGAGCCAGCAAGAGCGATGGATAGTTGGAAAGGACGTACACCTTTGCAGGCTGTGCCATCCATGAGCCCCTCAAAATACTTTCATTCATTTTAAACATATTTTCCCCATCATTCTTGGCAATTTTTTTATGGAATAAGTTTTTTTTTTAACTGTCAACATCCACTCTATGTTTAATCATGTCTTTAAAATTTTCTTGGTTTTAGCATGAATTGGACAAAGTTCTCTCTTTAAAACATCAGTAAGAAGTCATCAGTTGGGTTTTATTCAAATCACCTGGGGATATCTTTCCTCTATGGGAGGACAAAAGTCATAAAAATTCCCCACACATTAGCCCACTTCAAACACTCCATCTGCTTCTCCAGAACTCCAGTGGGCTTTCTGGAAATGATTTCTTCATGAAAAAGCTGCTCAGAAATATCAATGACTTGAGCACATAATACTAAGTTATCTTCAAACCCAGTCTGCCTGGAATGGAGACATTAAAGTTCTTGTTATTGGCCTCCAGTGTCTATTACAGAAGCGCTGCTATTTATGCCTGTATTCTTTTTTTTTTAAAGGACACTAATTATCACAAAGTTAGTAGCTTAGAATGACAGAATTATATTCTATGGAAGTACTGTAATACAGGTATTTGAAATGAAGATTCCATCAAATTAATCATTTTTTTGAGACTCTGTTCATAATTTCTGTGGTGCTCTTAAACCTCGGATTGAAATGGGATTCACCCCAATCACTACTACTGTCATAATGTAGAGGTTTCTGGTTAGAAACACAACAGTTATATTGCATCAGAGCTTGCCTTAATGGCCTTACCTTTTTATTTACAAACACCCAATTTTCAAATGAGATCATATTCATAAATTCCAGTCTTCAGAAGACACAACTCAACCCAAAGCAACTCTAACCCAACTTAGAAAGGATCCCTTCAGTAAGGTAGTTCATGCATTTATGTGTCAATCTCAGCCATGTTTTCATATATGATTGTGTTTTTATTGGATGTAACTTGAAATACCAAGGTTGATATACAAGAAAGATATTCATTTAAAAATTTAATTACATATTTTAATTAAACCTATTAGTTCAACATACTCTTATTTTTATGTGCTTAATATACAATTATTATTGACTGTGAACATTCATTATTTCTCAAAATTTTATTTGAAAATCATTGAAGATTTTGCACTTATTGCCTATCTTTATTTTGACTAGATAGTTTTCAAATGCTAATGAATGCATGAGGCTAGAATCTTACAAATTGAAAAATACTTTTAAATAAAATGTATAGAATTTAATTTTTAAATTTATAGATTTACACACTTCCAGGAAGACGGCAGAGTGGTTAGAAGCAGAAGTCAACCTCTCCAAGATTTAGAATCCAGACACTGGAAAACAACAAAATGGGGAAGAAAAGCACAACATGCATCCCCAGAGCTCAGGAAGGATGTTAGGGTAAAACTTGAGCACACAGAGAAAGTGAAGATACAAACCTCTGTACAGGAAAAAGGAGGGGGCAATCTGAACTTTTTATTGGCTCCTGGCTCATGGTGTGAGAGAGGAGGATCAAACCTACAGAGAGATAACATAAGTGCAGGTGACTCCAGAGACCTCCAGGAAGAAACACACCAGGGGAATAGAACAGTAGATGCTGGGCCTACAACGGCTGGTGAGAGACTCCAGTCCAAGCTACTTCCATGTCTGCTGAAGAGGGTGCTTGGTCGGATGCCAGTTTAGGGCACACCCAGTTGAACCTGAGACATTGGGCATCAGGAGCTGTGATCAGGTTGGCAAGAGACAACCATAGTATTGTAGGCTGAACAAATCAAGCCACAACTCCAAGACCAGACTGAACTGCTGTGGATTTGACAGTACCAGAACTGGCACCCTCCCCTAATTCTACTGCAGACTTGCTGGGGTTATCCAGTGCAGATATGGGCTCTCACTGCTTGCTATACCAGTGACAGCAGAGTTACAACCTGAATTGGACACTACCACAGAACTATAGATGTCAGAAGATAACCACAGGCTTAAAATCACAGGAAATTTTTTTTCTTGCTTTTGGTTTTTGTCTGTCTGTTTGTTTGTGATTGTTTGTTTTTATTTTTTCCTGAGAGTGAACATTGTCTTAGTTTTAGTTTTGTTTTTTTCTTTCTTCGTTTGTTTCTTCTTTCTTTCCCTCCTGTTTTCACTCATTTCCTGAGGCCTGGTTAATGTTTATCCTTTAGCTGTTCTTCGAATCTCTTTCTCTTCTTTTATTTCTCTATTTTTTCCACTGATCCCTTTGCAGTTTTCTTCCTTTATGGTAAAATCACTCTATGGAGTGGATATTTACTGTATATAGTTTTCTAATTTGTTTTAGATATTGTTATATAACTATAACGATAAATCTTGTACCTATGGTTAAAGTTGGCAAATTCATAGTTATCACAGTTTGTCATTTTCTAGTCTGTGTGTGATGATATTGTTATCACTGATTATAGTGTTTTACCCAAGGTGACAGTTGTGATCAGTTGATCTTCCTTATATACCAATACATACATTGTCTGGGAGTCATAAGTAGTACAATAGCCCTGTACCAAAGAACTGGGTGCTAGGCCAAACAAACAGCAACCTTTTATCCCTAACAAATTGGGACTGACTCAAGCTAAAAACCAGGTACACATAGAATGCATCTCTGAAATGTAGTCATTTCCTAAAGAAGTCTTGATGTTAATAATAAAGCTACCTAGCATAAGCAATTTACAAGCCTCAATTCAGAAAATAAATAAATAATAAAACAGAAAATTATAAAACATGGAAGCAAGATACAACCTGTAACTCCCAATCACACAAGGGAAATCAAGGGGGCATTGAGGTGCAAAAAATAAAACTCTTTGCAGCAGAATTTTATGAAATGGTGGCAGTGGAAGTAACAGAATAGATCAATGTCTCTCAACAATAACAAACCAGAGATAAAGAGATGATGACCATAATGAAGAAAATGGTTAATGAATCTAGACAGACACACTATTCTATAGAGAATAAAAAAAATAGGTAGAGATTTAAAAAAATAAAGGTCCTTAGGAAACTCAAAGAAACCATGAATGCCCAACATAGAAAAGAACTGGACTCCATAAAACAGATTCAAATACATATCCAGGAGATTAAAAATTCTACTGAAAGTTTGTGCAGTAGAGTCAACAAATGTGAAGATACAATATCAGATCAAGAAGATCAGCTTTTGGTTGGTGATATTCACATGAAAGACCTCTTAAAAATATCATAGGACCATAAAAGATCAATCCAAAAACTGATAGATGATGCAAAGAAGACTAATATAACATTAACTGGAATCAATGAAGAATGAGAAGATGGCACAAACGATGTTTAAAAAAACCTGTTCACAGAAGTAATATAAAACTTTCCAAGCATGGAAAAAGAACTTGAGATTCAGATAAGGGAGGCATATAGAACTACAAATAGTCGTGATCAGAAAAAAAACCTACACCAAGGCATATAATAGTCAAGATTCCAGAAATTCAAGCCAAGAACAGAACATTAAAATTGTTAGAGAAAGAAACAAATCACTTACAAAGGGAAACCCATCAGAATCATAACAGACTTCTGAACTGAAATGCTTATAATAAGCAGAGCATAGAAGTGAAGTATTTTAAGCCCTGAGATAAAACAACTTCCAGCCCAGATGATTGTACCCTGAAAAACTATGTTTCAAAATTAATGGAGAAATAAGATGCTTCCATGACAATGAACATCCAAAGGAATTCACAACCTCCAAACCAGCACTCCAAAAAGTTCTGAAGGATAATCTAGAAACTGACAATTAAGACAACTCCAAGATTCCCAATAGAATGACTTCACTAGGCAAGGCAAGCAATTAAATAAAAGGGAAAGAAAGGGAACCAAGAACAGGAAAATGGTATGACAAGGATAAGCCAATACATATTAGTTATAACCAACATTGTGAATGGTCTAAATTCACCAATCAAAAGGAACAGGTTGGCAGAATAGATCCAGAACAAGATCCAACAGTATGCTGCATACAAGGAACACATTTAACTTCAAAAGAAATTCATAGACTGAAAGTCAAAGGATGGAAAAAAGTACTCCATGTAACAGGAACCCAGAAAACAGCAGGGGTAGTTATTCTATTTGCAGACAAAGTGGATTTCAAGCCAAGACTGATCAAAAGAGATAAAGAAGGTCGCTACATACTTGTTAAGGGAACAATTCAAGGGGAACTGATAACAATTATTAGTATATATTCACCAAATACAGGTTCACCCAACTATATAAAACAAACACTAGTTGATATGAATATCCGATATGGAGTCCAGTTCTTTTCTATGTTGGGCATTCATGGTTTCTTTGACTTTCCTAAGGTCCTTTATTTTTTAAAATCTCTACCTATTTTTTTACTCTCTATAGAATAGTGTGTCTGTCTAGATTCAGTTTTAATGGGGGTCTTCAATACCCACTAACATCTAGATTGCATAAACACTCAAAAAATCAGGCTCCCCCCAAAATTTGAAGGCCCAGTCCAAAAATGGGCCTCTGAAATGAATAGACATTGCTCAGATGAAAAAGTACAAACATCAAGTAAATAGATGGAAAAAGTGCTCAACATCACTGATTATTTGGGAAATGCAAATTAAAACAACACTGAGATTCCATCTCACTCCAGAAAGAATGGCTACCATCAAGAAATAAAATTCCCTATTATGAATGTGAAGAATATGTTTAACAAATATGTACTAATTTAAACATGAAGTTAACTTTTAAAAATTTAGTTCTACAAAAATTAATAATAATACTGTGGTTCTTTCCCATATTCAACATTCATCTATTTTTTACACATCACGATTTGTAAATCAATATAGATACATTAATAAGTAAAGGCCATGTTCACATTGGAATTTACTATTTGTGCTCAGTATTATTTATATTTTGACAAATTTAAAGTCATATATACTCAACCCTACACTGTCATGTAAGATTTTCCTTTCCTGAAAAATCCACTGAATTCAAAGATTGCCATCTTTGTCTCTGTAACCCTGCTCTTAATGTTTTGGGTGATGTGAAATACGAAGTAATTCCCAGCCTGGCAAGCACAAGGTCCTGAGTTTAATTCCTGGTCCAAAAAAAAGAGTAACCTCCAGTTTTCCTCTTTGGTTTCCCATACAGGTAAACTCCCCTGGAAACCCAAACAATGGAAAAACTCAAGGTTGTCAGTGCAGAAATGGATCAGTACAATATATTAAAATGTGAAATCTGAATATTCAAAACTACTTTGCAAAAGGGAAGAACCCAAATAATATAAATCAAAATGCAACTTATTCATGCATTGACCTTAAGTTATCAACTTGGATTTTCTGGTATTAATGTAATTATTGCCACCTGAAACAGGAGCACAAACGGCTTTAAGTCTTAGCATATGTGGCTAGACACAGAAGCGCACGGGCCACACAGGAAGTTTTCCGAGGCTCCTCTGAACCTTGAATGTGTGCATTTGTGACTTGTAATCTTCAGCTTCGGATGACATCGTACCCAAAGGTTCTTGGCTGAGCATGGGCCATTTCCTCAACGTAATATTGAATCATGTAGCTCAATATCTCAGCAAAACCTTGCGTGTCTGTGAAAATGGCTATTGACACAGGATTATCTGCCCAAGAGGAGGTGGCCCCTGCGGTGTTGCTATCTGTGGACTTGGATAAGATCACCGTGCCTCCAGGTGGACAGAATGAAACGCAAATATAATTTCCACCTTGTGTTTTTTAGTTGAACACCTGATCTCAGATATACAGCCCTGGCCCTGGAGAAAAGTGGTGGCAAATTCCACCAGGGAAAAATGCGCTTGGCTGAAAGGAGACAGGGGCTTAAAAGTGTCCATCTAGGTGAAAACAATAACACACAGGGGCATACACACACACACACTCACTCTGTTTATTTACCTGGTTGACACTGTGCTTCGTCCTCGCTCAGACCTAAGGGCTTGAGCACACTGCTGACATGTCCCTTTTGACTGTCATCCTCTTTCTCCTGCAGCTTCCTGTCTTACTGTGTGTCTTTGAGAACGAAGCCTGCCTTCACAAAAGAGGCACCAGCGTGCACCGGAATGGAGATGTGCTGATCGGGGGTACTTTCTCTCTTTATATATCTCTATATTTCACTGGTATTTTTAACCTGGAGCCTAAGAAAGACTTCTTTACCATGCAGTAAGCGGCTTCTTCATGTTTTCAATTTCTTTTGTGTTATTAGGATAGATAATACCTGGAAATTTGTGGACAGGTTTATCAGTATTGTCCATATTGCTTCCTACCCTGTCCTTCCCACCTATTTGGGCACATAACTGTCTGCAAACTATTTTGAATTTGCATATACTCCTTTTCACCTTTTAGAAGGTGAAAGGTGATATTCTATTTTCACTTTCTTATGTTCCTGTTTTCAGGGTTGAAACATGAGGGAGACACCACTCTCCACCTTACTCCACTAGCCATACCGCTCTTCCTCCATGATCGGTCGCTGCAGGCATTAAATGATTGAATTCAGGGTTATGAGGCTACAGAAGAATATCACTGTATAAAACCCAGGGTCTGCTATTGCCCCTTAATTGTGCATGAAACTACCTACATCCCTACATCGTTTCCACTGCTATTTATACTATAGCTGTTGGGGGAAAGTTACTGCTGTAGATATTCTGTTATTCTTTCAAATAACATAAATGCTATTTCATGAAAGGTGTGCTCCAAGTCTTCTGGAGCTGCAAGATAGGCCAGAAATGGGGATAAGCCAACTGTGAGGTTTTTAACCTTCCATTTTATTGTCTTTCAATTGGACACACATATTCTCTGCTTGCAGATACTATCACATCAATTTTGTAGAAAATGTATAATGAGATCCCAGATTTTGTGGTGTTTCAGATGATAGTAGGGGATGATTTGTGTCCCCAAAACAGTAGGAAGTGTCACTGAAATAATGATTATGTCTTTTATCAGATCCCCGGGCCACAAGTGTTGCTGTGGCCCCTCCCATCTTTGGAAGCAGGGATGGCAGAGGGAGAAATCGGGGCCTCTTCCGTGTGTAGACAGTGACTGCCTATCTCACGTTCCTCATCGTGTTCAGACGTTTGCCTAAGGTGGTAGGAAACTCCCAGACTTAAAATTTCTTCTGCCTCAGCCTCTGGAGCAGCTGGCATTACAGGCAGGGATTTTTTTATAACTTTCCAGAATTTGTTTGGTTTCATTACCCATGCATTTTTGTACAAACATTGATTTTATTTCCTGATGTTAAGAAGTGTTTTCAACCTAATGAGAGGTCACTAGGATTTTTGGGTGCGTGAGTGAGGGAAATCTCTGAATTACTCATGGCACTTGCTGAGATGATGGAGCTGTAAATATAAATATAGATATAAATATAAGTATAAATATAAATCTTCCAGTGTTCTTCCTGGTTTGTTTAAAATATTAAATTTGTTTGTTTATTTTCCCTAAAGTATCATTCTTCCCTTTTTTTAGCCTTTATGAATTTGCTGTGCATATCCCTTTTTACGATTAGTTTCATGATATCATGTGTTTCAGGATATTTCTGAAGTATTTTTCCTCTTGCCATAAAAAACCATATTTGTTCCATTTTTGATTACAGTACATGCACTTTGTTAGAATTTTATGGCTTTGTTAGATTTTCTTTTACAACTTTTGTTAAGAATTCTGTTATCTTAGATGCGTTGTCCCCCAAATGCTTTAACTTGCTGAGTTTATCATTAAAATGTTCTGGCCGTTCTTAGTTACACAGTTGTTGTTTGGCCGTTGCACTTTGTGTGTATCATGGGTCCTCTTCAGGTTTTCTCCTTAGATTTATGAGGTGAACAGTCTTAGGCTTTTTGAGATACTGATGGCATCTTCTCCATTCAGTTACTTGTCCTATTAGTTACTGAATACTTATGTTATACTAAGTCATTCTCTGACCCTTCCATAAATACTGTCTTCATCTATATTAATTGGGAAGACTGTTGATGCCACTTTCTTAAGATCTTCATCCCACAACACTCAAAGGAGAGCATGTGTTATTCATAGTGTAGTTCATAGTTTTCATAACAAATGATCTGTCTAGTGTGGATGGTTAGAGTAGTTTTCTGTGTAATCCATCATGTCCTAGGAGAATGATCTTCTAATCCTGTCCAAGTGATATACGCGTATCACTTCCTGTATATTTTCACACAGATAAATGTTAAGAAGGATTGTGCTTACTTACATTCAAATAATATTAGGCAAATATCTTTCTCATGAACTAACTGTTTTACTCTGTTCAGAAATGTGAGAATACTAGCAAATCTATCAAAATTTCTAATGAGCTATATATTTTGATCCTTCATTTGAACTTTATTTTGAATGTTTATAGCAAGCTTGTGTTAATTTTATAGAAACATACTTTTTGTATTCTACTTAAGAATTTTCTAGTTGAGTCAATATTTTTTCATACTGGAGACTGAAATCAATCTACAACCCAGATTTCTTCCTCTTCTTTTCTCCTCCTCCTCGTTCTTTTTCTTGACAGTGTTTTGCTAAACTTTTAAGTTGCTCACATTGGGCTTGAACTGAAGTTTTTTTCTGCATCAGACTCACAGATTTCTGAGATTACAATCATGCACCACCATGCATGACTTCTAGGCATGTACTTTAGGAATAACTGAACTGTAACTCCATTCAGGTTCAGTAAATATTAAAATTTTTATTTCACATCTATTGAAACCTTCTATCAATGCTTGTATAATTTTATTTCCTTTTCTATTTCATTTGCTTTGGTAAGTGATTATATTTTTTATTTTTAAAACAAAAACAGATCTTTATGTAGATCAACGCTATGAATTTACAGTAGCCTTTGTGAATCTGCTGTGCATAGTCTCATTTTCTTACTTAGTGTTGTTAATGCTTGTCATCCCTCAAACTTTTTCTCTTTATCAGGCTGGACTGAATCTCTACTTTCTTAATTTTCCCATGAAAACATCTGCTGGTTACTTCTCCTTGGACTGATTTCTTTTAGCACCTAATACTAAACTATCTTACACATTTTTACATTGTCCTTCTCTTGTTGGAGAAGGCTTGCTTCCCACACACACATCCTTCCTTTGGTTTACACACCAAGAAATCCATTGCGTCCATATTTTTTCACACAGCCATCATTTCCCTGTGTGCATAGGTCTCTGGGCTCTCGGTTACCACAATCTAAACGTGGGGTTTCCTGTACAACCTAAGGGTAATTCATCAGAGTTACTATTATTTGTTAATTTTCTATTAGTACATGTCTGCTGTACATGCAGTTTTCAATCATCTTGGGGAGCAAGTGCACGTACATAGTAGAGCTCGATTGTTTTTTTAATCCCCTCCCACCCACTCCTTCCTTATCTTCTAAACTCCTTTCCCCATTTTTATTCTTCTTAATATTATTAATTTTATCTCATATTTGACATAAAACATTTACATTCATTGAGATTATTAGGTTCCTATACGTGGCACATCTTTATTCTACGTATTTCCTCTTCCCCTCCCCCTCTCCTCTCACCCGTGTGCTCTTGAACCCCTTCCCATTTGCCAGAGCTGTATCCCTTTGTTTCCTCTCTCCATCCTTAATTGATCTCTTTGCTTATACTTCACCTCACTAAAAGGAGAGATGCTATGTGGTATTTGAGCTTGTCTGCCTGATTTGTATTCAGAGTGGATATTATTATACACCCTCTGGCCCATTTGGTACATATTTGTGTGCTTGTGCATGTTGCTTAACCAACAAGATTTCAAATCTGCCTGCTCTCTGAGGAGTCACTGGACCAGAATTTCCTTTTCTTTTTCAGTGTTTTTGCATCTGCTGTTCTTTTTTTCCTACCATCTTGTTTTGGAATTCTATATCATTTTTATTGTTTTTTCCCTCTCTCTTTAAAATGGATCAGAATTTCTGTTGCTGCCCAAAAGATATGTCTATTCCAGAGACTTCAATGATTATCTTTAGATCTTGCATGGTTGTTGACAATAAAACCTAGTTTAACTTACTGGCTTCTCTGTGTTTCTAAGGTAGAATGTCTGAGATTTATAAGTAGACATTTATGTGTGTGATCCACAAATACATAATTAAAGGTAAAAGGCATCATCATACATAATTTCCAAATAGATATTATTTACTCAAAGACAGGGATTTATTTTTATTGACCTCATAATGAAGCTTTCAACTTTGCCTATTTAATAATTTTTGCCTGAAGGTGTTTTCATAGAGAACAGGTGAGAATAACAAGGCTGGGCCTTCCTTGAATTTTTTAATTCAAAGGGGCATCTGTTATAAACCCATGACCTGAAGTCCTACCTATTGAATCTCCAATGTTAGATGAAGATGTTAATGTACTTTCATTTCTTTCCTTTCTCCAAAATTGAGGTTATCAAGAAGTAATTTAAACATTTTGCTAATGACAATTTTAAATTTTCTGTTCTTCCCTTCAGGTAGTTTATATTTAGCTCATTTTGAAAGCCACATGAGCACAGGATTTTAGACAACTGTTGTATGTGTCTCTTTCCACTTATCTTTTGATAAAAGATTTTGCTAAACTTTCAGATTTTACCACAGAAGGGAAATCTCTGAGGGTCTTATTAAAAGAGTGGGATGACTGCGACCTACACAAAGTTTTGTAATTCAGTGAATACGGGTGGTACTAACACCTGTACCTTCTTGTGGGTGGACCCCTGTGCATAATTATGGAATGTAAATCTCACCCATGTACAGGGGATAAAGTTTAAATAAAAAATCCATGTACAAATCAATTAATAAGAATGATAGAAAGTTATTCAGAAATTATCTGAAAATATAGAGGAAATTATTAAGGAGCATAAACAAAGAAAATATATAAATTATAACAAGTGGTAAATAGAATAAAGACTTCATTTAAATATAAGTAATCAAATTAGATAGGAAAATTATCAATGTACTTATATTCTGTGTACAACGGATGCTTAAACAAAATGAATATGGGTACATTCACAGACATAATAGGGCAGTAACTATGAATCTATTACTATGCAGAATCCAGCCAGAAGAATACTATGGAAAATATGTTAATTACTAATTAATTATGTAAAGCTAAAGAGGATGATTAGATATTTTTAAAATGCATGCAACTTCATAATGGTATGAAGTATCCAACTATCACAAAATAAGTAGTTGTTATTTTACATATTATAATATTTTAGTATTATATTTAACATTATATTTTCAAATGAAAAAGAAGAAAAAGGACAAAGATAACATTTTTTTGTTCAGGAAGACGAGAATAAGTAGGATAAATAATAAGAAGTACTACAATGATAACTATATGGCATTATATAGGGAAATTTCAATGGTCGTCAAAAAATGGTGACATCTGTGTATTAATAAAATATTTCAAAATTAAATTAGGAAGCCCAATTTTTCAAACACATACTGATAGCTATATCCCACACTGAAGAATCTATACTGTGGGCCTAGTATGTAGGTCAGAGGTAGAGCATTTTCCAGGTAGGAGGTCAGGGTTTTAAACTACATTTCTGCAGATAGTAAGAACACACATTTCCCTTACTCACAAAGGAGTATTAATAAGAAGTGAACATTACCTATATCACTGACCAAGAATCAACACACAGTGCCATTAGGAATAATACAAAAAGTAGTGTGTTGTTTTCTTAATGAAATTTCAGATGTCACTGAATAGAAATGCAAGAAGTTGTCATTGACTGGGAGAGTATTTGTTTTCAAAATAGTGCAAAAGCTGAAGTGATAAGGGCTAGTAGGAATAAGCACTGCTACAAGTGTACATTTTTACATTGACTTTAGTTAGATATCTTTAAAGTATAAAATACTATGTTTAAAATTATAAGGTTGTTTTGTAGATTTCTGTTTTTCGCAGTCCTCCACTGCATCAACCTATTCTCGAATGTGAATGCATTTTCATGATTTCTTTTTTTTAGAGGTCCTCATTTGTTCTATACATCTTGGTTTTTGGTGGTGGCAGATACACAATTTTGACTGACAACAGATTTAGTTCACTGAACTACAAGCTTTCTGCTGCAGCATAATCATCCAACAGATGTCATATTCTTCTGCTTGTCCCAGACCTTTGCTTAAAAATTCTTTTTCTCTTCATTGATATCTCTCACTTGACATGAATATCATTGCTGTAATGTGGACACATTTAATAATGTATTAATATGTCCAATTATTTTAGCTGTTGGTGTCAAGGACCATCTACAAATCTAATGTTAAGGTGATCTCGTTGCCCACCCCTTTAGAATTTTCTCCATGTATATGGAACCTGAAAATGACCTTCTAGAACCTAAGTGTTGCTATTTTCTTTAACTAAAATTAATCTCATTTCATGGGGCTAGTTCTACCAAAGACAGAATAAGTTTCCTTGTTGTTTAACTCTTTTTAGAATATATTTTGATGATATTACCTTAACATTTTAATTTAAATACCAACTATTTCAATGCAGGTAGGAACAAATAAAATGAGAGATAGATCTTTCCATGGGTGGAAAATATGCATAACTAAAGTATCCCAGATTAGGTAAGAAAATAATAGTAGAGTCTTTTCTCTAAGTACTTCTATGCTTTCTATGCAGGCTTATGCCCAACAATTACCAGAATTTTCTAGCCTTCATTTTTGCCATTGAAGAGATCAACAGGAATCCTCATCTTTTACCCAACATATCTCTGGGACATGAGTTCCATAATTTCCTTTACAGTCACTGGATGATAATGAAGAGCCCTCTCATTTTGCTCAGTGGACAGGATGAAATTCCTAATTACAGCTGTGGGAGAGAGAGAAAATCTGTAGCAGTGCTAACAGGAACAGCATGGGCCACTGCTGCTCGAATTGGACCACTGCTGGAGCTCTACAAATTTCCCCAGGTGATAGAGCTGTGGCGAGAAAGGGTGATACCATGTACAGTGGCATCTCAGTTCATGAGGTTAACTCACCCTATGGTTATGGAAAAGATGGCCATGAATATGTGGGGAAGAGGGCTGTGGTCATGTTCGTCACCTGATGTAGAGTTCACAAACAAAACAAAATTAAACCAAATGCTTTTGTTTGTGAATGAGATTGTTCACAAAGAAAAGGGTTTGTGAACTGGGGTACCACTGAATTTTTGGTACTATTTTCAGGTGCCTAATTGCACGATTTTCAGGTGCCATTTTCAGGGGTGGGAGGAGGAAACTGTGTTTGCGTATCTTTCAAAGTGGATAATCTCAAAGAGCGAGAGCACAGAGGGTTTTCAGTTAGTTTTTTTCTGCAGCAAATAAGAGGGAGAGAAATTCCAGAGTTTTTCTGGAAATTTACATCTGATTGATAATTTTCAAAAAGCTCTTATAAGTGAGATGATTATAAGATGTGAAGAAAAATACCTTCTCCTACCAATTCCAGCTTTTATTTAGTAATTTTCAGGTCTGAGATTGGGATTTAGGTCAACACTCCTGTTCATACTGCTTCCGACATCTTTTCCTTTCAGGTTTCCTGTGGTTCTTTCGATCCTACACTGACAGAGAGGGACGGGTTTCCTTCTCTCTATCAGGTGGCCCCAAAAGAAACGTCACTGGCCCTTGGCATGGTCTCCTTGATGGTTCATTTCAGCTGGACCTGGATAGGACTGATCATTACAGAAGGTCAGAAAGGTCTCAAATTTCTCTCAGATATGAGAAGAGAGATGGACAGGAATGGAGTCTGTGCAGCATTTGTGAAAATGATCTCAACTCCTCTTGTGTCGTATGTCAACAGCCATCCACACCGTGATATCCTGACGAAGACTATATCACCGGTAAACGTGGGTATCATTTACTATGACACCGATGGTCTAAGTGATATAAACTATCACATAGGGCAATACAGAGTGACTTGTAGAGTCTGGGTCACAAACTCACAATGGCATGCTGACATGTCTGGGAAAAATTTTATGCTTGACCCATTCCATGGGACTCTCATTTTTTCAAACTATCATGAGGAAATTTCTGATTTCAAGCGTTTTGTCCAGGAAGCAAACCCTTTCAAATATCCAGAAGACACTTACCTCACTATGTATTGGTTCCAGAATTTCCACTGCTCTTTCTCTGATTCTGATTGTTCATTGAAGAACTGCACACCCAATGCCTCTCTGGCATGGCTGCCTCTAAGTCGTTTCAACACGGCCATGAGTGACAGGAGCTACAATGTATATAATGCTGTGTATGCTGTGGCCCACGCCCTCCATGAGCTGCTTCTCCAACAAGTGGAAATATACCCAGTGGGAAATGCGGAAAGGCTGCTTTACCCCTGGCAGGTAACGTGTCTACCACTGGGTGCCATGCACTGTCATTAAGATACCTTTTTATTTTAGTTTTTCCATGTGTCCTGCGTCTAAGAAGTTTAAAATCCTTTCTGCAACAATACAAAACATTGTATACCATGCTTATTGTTAAAGAGGTAAATCTTGAACTGGGCAGAAACGGTCATCAATCAAGGATCAGCAGGCAGAAGGAAATAGATATGATGCAAAATCACTGCTTTGGTCTAAAGGAAGTTAATGCTCTGACCACCTACATTTTTCTTTAAGAAAAGTAAGCATTTTTCATAATATACTTCCAGAAAAACAGGAAAATGTGTAATACTTTATGAAATTAGGTGTTCCTAAATCCTATAGTGTGTATATTTTGTGAAATTTCTTATTTAATTGTAGAACCAATTTGGAGAACGATAGCCTCATTTTGCAGGTTGATATGGTGGAAACAGAAAAAGTAGTGGCTAGATTCTTCCTTTCTACAATTGGTTTTTCCCCTAATACCCATGCACACTATTTAAATAGGTATAGATGAATGTTTTAGTCTGAAATGTATGACATTTTAGGGACATTTAAAAATTTTACCACTCTATAGACTTTTCTTCCTTGCTTTTTATTATATACCAATGTTACATGTGCATAATGAAAAGGGAATTAAAAATAACTAGGGGCTTTCCCACATTTAAATTTTATATCTTTGCCATGGAATCCTTTTCACCATAGGATGCTGTGTCTCTTTCAGCTGCACCCATTTCTGAAGAACATTCAGTTTGACAATCCCATTGGAGAGAAAGTGAATTTAAATGAAGAATCAAAACTGGATTCAGAGTATGATATTCTCAACTTTTGGAATTTTCCAGAAGGCCTTAGGCTGAAGGTCAAATTAGGAACATTTTCTCCACGTGTTCCTCTTAGCCAACAATTATCTATAACTGATGATATAATAGAGTGGGGCTCTGATTTTACAGAGGTATTTTCATCTCATCCATAACACACACTTAAACTTTTGTAGAATTTGTGCACCCTATTTTATTCAGGATATGGCCACTTTTGACAGCTAGACAATTCAATTTCCAGTGTGATGGATTTTCTTATTTACCACTTTTCTGATGAAAGGAAAAGTAACATATTTTAAGCAGATGTTTGCAAATATTGATGTATCTTATTTTATTACATAAAACAGTATTGTATTTTATTGATATGCATGTATAAAAATTGTTTGCATTTATAGCTGTGAAGAAGTAAATGTCTAAAAACTCACCAAGGTATAGTTTCTCCCTCAGACTCCCCAGTCTGTGTGCAGTGAGAGCTGCAATCCTGGATTCAGAAAAGCCCCTCAGGAGGGAAAGGGTGCTTGTTGTTTTGACTGCACCCCTTGCACGGAAAATGAGGTTGCCAATGACACTGGTAAGAACATGTCTTATGAATACATTTATGGCCTCTATTTTATATTCACCCCATCCACCTAGGAAACAAAAAGACCTTGTGTGCAACAACAGTAATAAACTTTTTATTCACTCAGTTAGCAATTCATTTGTTCTACTCACTAGTATTAGCCCTTAAGACACACACTCCTTCCCCTTAACTATAACTTTTATTTCTTTTTCTCCCTCTCCTCCTCATCCTCTTTGTCCTCATCGTCATGCTGCTCCTCCTCATCTTGTTGTTGTTATTCTCCTCCTCCTCCTTCTTTTCCTTTTTTTCTTCCTCTTCCTCTTCCTCCTTCTCCTCCTCCTTTCCATCTTCACTTGGAATTAAACCAACAGGTGCTTTACAAATGAATTTAAAATTTCCAGCTGCTTTCACTTTTACATTGAGGTAGAATATCACTAAAATATCCCAGACTGACTTTAAACTTGTGATCCTTCTATCTCAGCCTACTGAGTAGTTGAGATTACAGGTCTGTGACTCTGTCCCTCTTACTTTCATTCTTTTATTTTTTTATTTTTTATTTTTATTTTTTGGTTTTTCTCCGGTACCGGGAACCGAACTCATGACCTTGCGCTTGCCAGGCAGGCACTTTGTCACTGAGCTAAATCCCCAGCCCCTACTTTCATTCTTTTAGAACCAGTGAAATCATAATTATTTTCAAAAACCTTATCCCCATTACAGAGTTTCTAAGTTCCACCTCCATCATGATTTTAACACCAAAAATTATTAAACTCCAAGATTTTACATTGTTTATAACTACATTAAATAATACTGAAGACAAATAGTTGCTGTATTTTTACTTTTCCATGCCTAGTACAGTTCTTGCCACAAAGCAAATGCTCAGAGGAATTCTGTTTGCTTTGAGACAGAGGGGTACCTTTGGTGTACAACATGCTTACAGTATAGCATAACCTCTAATACTAGAACTTTCACTCTGTTCTCCAGGAATTCCTCTGTGAGTAGAGATTATAACCTATGTCATCAAGTATTTTTTGTGCTTTAGTCCTACAAGACCATATGCACACAGAATAAGATATTTAAGAATAAATGATGTTCACATTTTTAAAGGTCATTTCAGAGAGGCAGAAGCATTAATATATCAAAAAGATTAGGGGTAGCAGAAATTCTAACTAGGATCAGCAGAGGTGGCCACAAAGGCATATTTGCCCTGTGTGTCATACTCCAAGATCCTAACATGACATGAACTTTCATGTCATTAAAACACAGATAAAATTTTTTTTAAAATTTTTTTGTTTTTTCATTTTAAAAATAAAAGGAAGAAAACATTAACAGATAGACAACATTTTACAAAATAGCAAAAGAACAGTACAGACAATATGGAGTTACAAACAAAGTGGTAGGGAATAATATGAGGATAAGGAAAAATATATGGTGAAGAAAAATTACAGAACTCTAATATTAAAGATTTTTCTATACAAACTTATTAATACTTCTATTTATGATTAATCATGACATGTTAAAACCATCATTCTACTGGCTATTTTAAATAGGTAGCTCTGTCTGATACAGGCTTAGATTTTACAGCATACTTAGTTTGATTTCAAATTTGCTTTATAATAACTAACTGTGCAGAGTCCCATGTATTAATGTGTGCACATATACTTCTTAAGGATTTGGTGTATGGGACTTTCATTCAGTGTTCCAAGTGTACATGTAGAAAAAAAAACTACTCTCCATTAACTTATTTTATCTGAAAATAAAAACAAATAATATTCATGCTATAGGCTCACCACTACTGAAATAGATGGTGGTGAAACTATTTTTACTTTATTTTCACATGAAAAGTGTTCTGTATATCTATACAAATGACCACATTTTCTGTATATTTTTACAAACGACCATATTTTAGTATATTTGCAGTTTTTATTTTCTTGATCAAATGTAGTAAGGGTTGCTCAAGATGAGCAACACATAAGCTAGGCATGGTGGTGCCTGCCTGTTATCCCAGCACTCAGGAGCCTGAGGTAGGAGGATCATTGCAAACTCTAAGCCAGCTTGGACTACATAATGAACTCAAGGGCAGCCTGAACTATACCATGAGACCTTGTCTCAAATAAACAAACAAAAACACATAAAAGGTCAAGAATTATAAGTAATAATTTTAAAATGTCCCATTATACCGTGTCTATGAACAAATTTGAATTCATAGTTCACAGTTTTGCTTAAGTTTTTATGTAAAGAGAATCAGTAGTGAAATTTGTAAGCATTCAAAAACACACTAATGCTGACTTAATGAAATGCTTGTGGAGAAAAAAAGATCGGGGAAATGATTCATTTTAAGAGAAGTACGCCAAATTATGTTACTCATAGCTGAAAATGCCATGACAAGAAATAAATTTCTCAAACCATCTTCCTTGTTGAACTAAATTTACATATAGTTTTCTAAATTGACATATATTTTATGGGGAGTATACCTCGACTATATTAAGTGTAGGAAATATAATTAAGTGTATTAGTTTCCATGAAAACAAAAATATCAATATATAAAAAGAATAAGACAGACTTACATATGACAATACAAGTAAATCTAAGTATATTAGAAGTAGGCGAAATCTTTCTAAATCTCATAAATTTTATTTTCAGAATCAATACAAATTTAACATTTTGTGGTTTAGTTTTTTTTATTTTAAAAATAAAAGGAGGAAAACATTAACAGACAAGATTTTACAAAATAGCAAAAGAACAGTACAAACAATACAGAGTTACAAATAAAGTGGTAGAAAATTAACAGTGCTTGTTGTATTACATACTGATATCTTCAAAGTAGTTTCGCATGAAAACAAAGAGACATGAAATATTGATCAATCAAGGACTCATTGACAGTTTCTTTCAGCAAAGAAATAGAAGACAGTAGATTAACTATGTTAACTATCCTGTATATACATACA
>NW_004955524.1:386952-392511 GCF_000276665.1 Chinchilla lanigera | reverse complement strand
GCTGGGAATCATGGTGGTATGAGTCCGGCCCACACTCGTACCCAGGAGCCCTGCCGCTCCCGGAGAACTCGCTGCCTGGGCGCTCTATGTCACCATTTCTATCAGAAACTACACTGCAGGTTCCAGGCATTGCAATAATCAGGAAAACATTTTTGGATTGGGTCTTTGACTTTGGGGGGCCTGATTTTTTTTCAATTCTTTATATGTTCTAGATATAATTTCTTTGTCCGAGGAACAACAGGTTATAATTTTTCCGACTCTGTGGGTTTTGTTTTCACTCTATTGGTGATTTATTTTGCTGTACAAAAGCTTTTTAATAAGGTGGGATCCCACTTGTTGATGCTTTGTAGTATTACCCATATAGTCTAGGGTTTTGTTCATGAAGTCTCTGCCTACACCTATGTCTTCAAGATTTCAATACATCTTCTCTTCCAATAGATTGTGTTTTTGTTTTAATATTTAGATCTTTGATCCATTTTGACTTTAGTTTAGTGCATGGTGATAGACATGGGTCTAGTTTTAGTCTTTGAAATGTGGAAACCCAGGTTTTTTCCAGTACCATTTATTAAAGAGGTTATCTTTCCTCTAGTGAAAATAATTGGACCTTTTGTCAAAAATAATGTGACTGAATGTGTTTGGAGTTGCATATGCATTTTTTATTCTGTTCTACTGATCAGCAGGTCTGTTTCTTTGCCAGTACTATGCTGATTTTGTCACAATAGTTTTGTAGTATAATTTCAAGTCAGGGATTGTGATGCCTCTGACTTGCTTTTGTTGCTCAGAATTGTGTTTGCTATTCGAAGTCTCTTCTGGTTTCAAAGGAATTTTAGGAGTATTTTCTATTGTTCTGTGAGGTATACTAATGATATTTTGATTGGAATTGCATTAAATCTGTATAACAATTTTGGGAGTAAGGCCATTTTCACTATGTTGGTTCTTCTTACATATGAGCAAAGGATATCTTTCCACTTTTTGATATCCTCTTCAATCTCCTTTTTCAGGGTACTGTAACTTTTAATGTATAGGTCTTTTACTTCTTTTGTTAGATTGATTCCTGAGTATTTCATTTTTTTATGCTATTGTAAAGGATATGGTTTCCCTAATTTCTCTCTCTGTGTGTGTTTTTTGCTTGTGTATAGGAATGCTATCGATTTCTGGGTGTTGACCTTGTATCCACCTACATTGCTGAATTTGGTTATTAAATCTAGAAGTTTTTTGGTGGAGTTTTGGGGTCTTCTATGTATATTATAATGTCATTTGCAAATAATGATGATTTAACTCTTCCTTCCCTATTCTTATTCCTTTTATTTCTTTCTCTTGTCTAATTGGGGTGGCTTATGTTTCTGGAACTATATTGAATAGCAGTGGTGATAGTGCACATGCTTGTCTTGTTTTTCATTTTAGAGTGAAAGCTTTCAGTTTTTGACCATTTAGTGTGATGTTAGCTGTTGTGTTGTCATAGGGGGCTTTTATCAGATTGAAGTAAAAACCATCTATTCCAATTTTCTGTAGGGTTCTTATCATAAATGAATATTACACTTGGTCAAATGCTTTTTCTGCATCCACTGAGATGATCATGTGATTTTTCTTTTTGGTTCTGTTAATATGGTGTATTAGATTTATTGATTTGCATGTGTTGAACCATTCCTGCACCCCTGGGATGAATCCTACTTGGTCATAGTGTATAATCTTGATGATTTGTTGCATTCTGTTCACAAATATTTATTGAAGGTTTTGGCACCTATGTTCATTAGGGAGACTGGCCTGTATTATTCTTTTTTGGTTGGGTAATTTTCAAATCAGGATAATACTTGTTTTCAGGGATGATTCTAAAAGTGTTGCCTTGCTTTCAATTTCTTTAAGAGTTTCAACAAGAGTGGCATTAGTTCTTTAAATTTCTTTTAGAATTTAACAGTGAATCCATCAGGACCTGGGCTTTTCTTTGTTGGTAGTTTTTAAATTACATTTTCCATTTCATTGGCTGATATCGGGTTTTTTAGAATTTTTATACCTTCTTGATTTAGTTTTGGCGATTCAGTTGTGTCTAGGAATCTGTCTATTTCTTCTCTGTTTCTCATTTTATTAGAGTACAGGTGCCTATGCCAGGTGTGGTGGTGCACACCTGTAATCCCAGCACTCTGGGAGGCTGAGGGAGGTGGATCATTGCCAGTTCAAGTACAACCTGGGCTACAAAGTGAGCTCAAGGAGAGTCTGAACCACATAGTGAGACCCTCCACTCCAAGCTTTCTTTGATTTGAGGGTTTGTATTGAGAATTCTGCTGTGATTCTGATGGACTTTGCTTTATAGGTGATTTATTTCTTTTCTTTAGCTGATTTTAATATTTTGTTCTCATACTGAATTTCTGGAATCTTGATTATTATATGCCTTGATGTAAATTGACTTTGGCCATGGGTACTTGGGGTTCAATATGCTTCATTAATTTGTATGCCAAATCCTTTATCCATGTTTGGGAATTTTTCTGCCATTATTTCTGGGAAGAGGTTTTCAATGGCTTTCGGATGTCCCCAGCTTTCTCATTGACTCCAATCAATCCTATGTTCTTCTTTGCTTCATCTTGTAGTTGTTGAGTTTTTTGTGGTCTTTTGCTCTTTTTAAGATACCTTTCTTTTTCTGGTTGCTAGTTGCAATCCTATCTTGTAGATCTCATATTCTATCCTCACTTTCATTCAATCTGTTACATATCTTTTCAATGGAGGTTTTACTTGTCTGGATTTCTGTTTGGATCTGTGTTAATGATTACATTTCTTTTCTATGCTGGGTATTCATATTTTCTATCATTTCCCAGAGCTCCCCTAGTTTTTAATCTGTGTCTACTTTAATTTTGTAGAGCTGTGCCTACATTTTGATCTTCATTTCTTTTTGCATGTTAGGGATTATTTTTTTCTATAGTCTCTTCCATTTATTTTTTCTCTTCTGTGGGCTGGGCATTTAAAGTTTCATTTTGCTTCTTTGTCTTGTCATTTTTTAATTTTCTATTTTATTCTATTTTCTGTGTTGATATTTGAAGATTTCTTATGTTATCTAAGCTTTATCTTTGGTATTAAGGTTTCCCTAGGAAACATCTGTTCTTCAGGATGTTTTCTAGATGTAGATGTTTCTTGGTCTTTATGTCTATCCAAAGAACCTACCTTCCCAATATAGTAAGAGTGTGAAGTTGCTACCTGTTTGACTCAGTGCCCATTCTTTGTACTGGACTATGGTGATGATTATGACCCCTTGCAGTCACAGTGTTGTCATATAGCAGAGAAAAACTGATTGTAACAGGTATGACATCCAAGTTAAAGTAGTACAATTTGTAATAACATTATACTCAGGCACAGTCTGGCTACTAAAAAACTGTGGTAACTATTAACCAGATGCCTTTAACTATAAAAGCAAATTCTACAGTTATACAACAGAATCCAATATTTACCTGTTGTGGAGGGCGTTAGAGGGATAGAGTGTAGGATAAAAATGTGAATGAGGTTAAATATAGTAGGAACAAGGCTAGAGGGTAAAGGGTGCTCATCCAAGTTTTGAATAATTGTAGGACACAAGAGGGAAGGGTTGGAAGAGAAAGGATAGGCATACTGATATGAACCTTAAGGAGAAGAGAGAGTGTTTTCCCTCAGGAAAGTATCATAAAATCAAGCAAGGTATTTGAGAAAAATGAGGAAGAGGATAAGTAGAATTAAACCAAAAGAAAGTTTAGAAAGCCAAGTCATGAAAGAAAGAGAAAAGAAAAAATTGAGAAAACAAAAATAATTACACTCACAAAAATACCAACAAACAAACAAGAAAGAAAAGCAAAACAGGACAAAATAGAACTGGAAAAACAAAACCAAAACAAAACACTAATCCATCTGGATACAAAGAGGAAAACCAATCAGACAGAAAAAGGTAAAAGTAGTAAAATTCCTCTGGTGTCTACAGTTGTCTTAGGTCCAAGTCAGATCCCAGAAATGTGTACTCTAACCAAGTTTGCAGGAGGAACTGTCCTGGGTGTGAGTCTGATCTTGGCCTCCAGATTTTGGGGATGGAATTAGTCCTCTGTGGCTGGAGTTCTCCCCAGCCTTTTAGGGAAAAAAAACAAAAGGGGAGGTCTCCCTACCCGCCAGCATCTATTCCATATGTCTTTGTGCACATATTCACCTAACTTGACAACCTTTGGCTCATATTGTTGCTGATGCTTTGGATTTTCCAGGCTGCTAGCCCCACCTTTCCATCATGTGCACCACAATCAGGCCCCCACTGTGTCACTGGCAATCTTACCAGAATGCCCAGGCCTTCTGGAGGGATGGAGGAGACACCTGAAATCTTGTTGGCCCATCCAGTCCCTCTGGATGAATAGAGGACATTTTAAAAATAGACATTCGCTACATTTTAAAAGTAATATACATCTAGTGGTAATTCCCTGAGTATGAAAGATATAATCATTGAGGTACACAAAATCATTTATGATTATAACACTGAAATAAATGATTTAACATACCATGCTCATGAATTATGTCATGGTCTTCAGTGAGACTACATTTTATATGGTGGAATAACATACTATACTTGATAGTATGTACTATTTGTCACATATATTTGTTTGAAATTTAGCAAATTTTGTTGGTTTTCCAATAAATGGATGTTTGTCCAATTAATATCCAACTTATGAAAGTTTTATTTAGGTAGGTAGGTCTGCTATTGATTTGTGAAAATATAAAAATAGTTTATAAATATACTAGGGTAATGAGGAGAAAAATAGAAGTATTATCAGTATTGTTGGGTAATATGAATTGGGAGTTATTCTATAACATTATTTCACTTAGCGTCTAGACAAACAAAGGAGAAGCCAGACATATTTGTGGATAGCAATAACCTCAAAACTATGGCAAGCTGATACATGAAGACTGTACATTGACCAATCTTGGACAGTAGTAACTTAACCAGACTTAGTGTCAAATTAAATATTTAAACAAAATTAAAATGTAGTTCAATAAGAAAGTGAAGCTAACTCTACAGTACTGCAAAAGACAGATAAAGAATAGAAAAGAATGAAAAGAACAGGAAAAGAAAAGAAAGACAATTTTGTTCAATAAGTCCAGTGAGTTCTGGAGACTGGTCTTTAAATAAGAGGAATAATAAGAAGTTACAGTATGTGAAAATTTGCATTTCTCACTAGATATGGAGCAGTGTGTGAAGTGTCCAGACCATCAGTACGCCAACACTGACAGAATCCACTGCCTCCAAAAATCTGTGACTTTTCTGGCTTTTGAAGACCCCTTGGGAAAGATGTTGGCCAGCATAGCCCTGATTCTCACTGTTTTCGCAGTTATTGTTCTTGGCATTTTTGTGAAGCACCGAGACACTCCGATTGTCAAAGCCAATAACCGGGGACTCAGCTACCTTATGCTCATCTCCCTCACCTGCTGCTTCCTCTGCTCCTTGCTCTTCATTGGCCGGCCCACCACAGCCACCTGCATCCTGCAGCAGACCTCATTTGCAGTCGTGTTCACTGTGGCTGTTTCCTCTGTCTTGGCCAAAACCATTACTGTGGTGCTGGCCTTTAA
>NW_004955524.1:295140-379627 GCF_000276665.1 Chinchilla lanigera | reverse complement strand
TTGTAAAATGTTGTATGTCTGTTAATGTTTCCCTCCTTTTATCCTTAAAATAAAAAAAAATAAAAAAAAAAAAAATAAAAAAATAAAAGTCATTGCCCCCTGTAATAATCCCCTTTTTGTTTTGGATATTATTTTGGATTTTTTGCTCCTCCTATGAAATATGTAATCACTTATAGTATGTATGCATGCATGCTTGATTTTATTATTCACTTTTTTAATGTTCACTTTGGCTTTCTCAATAATTTTTGTTATTTAAAAAATATGATAATTTTTGTGAGTAGATCTGTCTGTTTCTGAATTCCAAAACCATTTCGTTAGGTTTTTTCCCTCTTCAAGACATACTATGACTGTAGTGGGCTAATCATTGAATGTTTTGATAACTGGTGGTATTTTTGTCTTGTATACTTGAATTCAAATATTCCTGAGGATATTTGTGCAGAAGTTCTACCTCATTTTACTTTTAGAATTCTCATCTTACCTGGTCATATGCTAGAATAAATACCTTTGAATTTAAAATGGCAATGTTTTTAATTTATATATTAATGTAGGATATAATTTGAGAGTTGCTAGCATGAGTTTTCCATCAGCAGTTATCTACATCTTTCCCTTTTCCTTAGTTATCATCCTTTACTAATGGAAGACATATATATCTATCTATATATACCTATGTCTGGCTATATAATGTTTTGTAAATGTTATATTTGTGTATATATGTATATATATATATAAATGTTATGATTTTACTTGTGAAGCCTTGGATATTTAGAATTTGATGATAATGTAAACTCAGTTTTCATCATTTGATGATTTATAAGGGTATTGCTATTTTGTGTGTCTAAATTGGCATAATGTCTTGGTTCTGTACTTGTGTTTATTAAATCTCCTGGAGTTGTAATCCATGTGATCTTGTCTTTTCTTTTGCACTTTGTATAAAATTTTTTTTTGCTTATCCTTTACACTCTTAATATGGTGCTTGACTATAATTAAGTTTAATTATATTACATTTAATTATATTACATTCTTTTCAATTAGAGGACCCAATATTTTTTGCCATTGTATATTATATGTATACCTCACAAGAAATTAAATCATGTGCATATATCTTTAAATTGCTCAAAATTTTAAATCAATGTAAGGTCAAAATATTTCTTGTTTTCATTAAAGTTGTTTTTCCATTAGTTTTCAGTTTCATAACTTTTCATAATAATTTGGAACACATTACTGAATAAAACCTTAATTTTTCATTGTGTGCTTTTTCTGAGACTGCTTCAGACATACTTGATTTAGTACTTTTGTATTTACTTTAAATGAATTGGTGAATAGTATTTTTGTAGTGCTGTGCCTCTTATTTTAATTTTGCATATGCAATAAAATTCAAGTGAAGAGATGGGATAGAAACCTGTGTAGATGAATGGATGGATTGAAGAATCATGGCTGGATAGTACAAAGAGTGTTATTATCAAAAGAATGGGTGGGGTTCATAGGTAAATGAATGGAAGTGTAGAGGAAAAAATAAAGACAAAAATTAAACAAGGAAATTGATATGTTTTATTTAGATTTCAAGAGTATCTACCAAAACTTTTAGACAATTTAAAGTTGGATAAATTGTTTATCATTGCCTTCTCTGCTCCAAATCTATAGAAGTACAGTATCCTGCTTGTTCTCTGCTAAAGGCTGCATGAACCTCACCCTAAGTCCTGGTCAGAGTGGCTCATCTGGCATATTAAGTTCTTCCTTACCCACAAATGTATCGTCTCACTCATCTCTATTTTCTTTGGGTGTTGCTATGTACGCCCACTGATTTCATTAATTGAATATCTAATTGATTTTCCCACATCAAATCTGATCTAGGAAGAAAAATCAAAAAAATCATATCTATACTTAAGACATTTTAAAGATAGCTTGGAACCAATTAGTTTAAAAATTGGGAAGTTGACTGTTATTATATTAATCTGTCATTCAGTAAACATCAGAAAGTCTTGGGGCATCTTACCAAGAGCTCAGATTTTTGAACATTTCATGGCCTCACTCAAAGATTCAGGTGAAGGTTAATAACTTCTGCATCTGCTGGCAATGGATGCTGTCTTAAGGGTAAGAAAAAGTCACTACTTATCTGGAGATAATTTTCAAGAATTCATCTGCCATCCGTTTTCCTCTGTACTCTTGTTGAGAAATAGGCTGAGCAAAAGCAGATGAAAGAGCTTAGGGAAGCAGAATCCCTGAAACCTAATGTTGCCCACAGTTCCCAGATACATCAGTCATTATTTAACAGAACATGGTCTCAAATGTGGCCCACATGTATTTTCAGAGTTCTAAAACTCAGGAGTCAACTCTCTCAAAGCCAAAATTCAGTCCTTAGATAGTGCTTCTCATGAAGAATAGAATCATCTCAATTTGAGTGCTAAATTTATTGCCTCATTTCTTCGGTGGCACATTTTGTTAAGGTGTAGATATACAATGGTTCCCCAAAACCCATGTGACTGGAAGTTGACTTGATGTTAAGAGGTGTGGTCTGGCTAGAAGGAGTGGGTCGCCGAGTGGTGGGCATGAAAGAATCCATGTCATTTCTTGAGTCTGCACTGTGCGCTCACCTTCCTGGCTGTCATAAGCTGAGCAGTTTTCCTCCACTAGACACTTTCAATATGCTGCTTCTGCCTGGAGATGCCTGGCTATGCAGTGAAATGTCTGAAACTGTGAGCTAAACAGGACCCCCTCTCCTTTATTTTATTGGCATTGGATATTGAATCCCAGGATTGAGGAAGTGACTCAGACACATTAATCATGTAAGACCTTATTTTTTGTTTATTTGGGAGAGTCTTATTATGTAGTGCATGCTTAAACTCATGGCAATCCTCCTGCTTCAGCCTCCCAAGGGCTTAGATTACAGACATGCACTACCACACCCAGCTATAAGACCTTATTATTTACTCTCTCTGTGTTTCCAAATTTCTGTGTTTTATTTTGCCATTGATTTCTAGTTTTGCTGCATTATGATGCAATAATATGTGTGGGATTATTTTAATTCTTTTATATTTTGAGTTAGTACTTGGTCTATTTTGAGAAAGTTCCAAGTGTTGCTTAGAAGAATGTATATTCTCATGTTTTAGGGTGGAACACTTTGTAGATATCTACTAAATCCATTTATTCATGGGTGTGGTTCAGCTCGTATATCTTTGTTAAATTATTATTGAGTTCATCTATTTGTGATAATGGGGCAATGAAGTCACACACTTATTGTGAGGATGTTTACACGATGTTTTACATTCAGTGGTATTTGCTCTATGAAGTTGGGGCAGCAGAACTTGGGGGTATATATATTTAAAATTATTCTCTGAAGCACAGAGATAGCAAGAGACTGAGGGAATGAGCAAGCCTGCTGCAGGAATAGTTGGGCTTAGGTTCTGTTTCCTAGGGTTTGGTTATCATTTTTGCAACCTAACTAGAGACTATTTCATGCTTACAATGACAATTACAGTATTTTAAAGTTAGGAACAAGTCATAATTTTTCTCAGAACTAAAAAGAGAGGATAGACCCTTGTAAAATATAAGATAGAATACAGGTTTGGAGAAAATACTCTGAATAATATAAGTGACTGTAATGCTCAGTTCAGACCTTACTCTCCCAGTACTCAGCCTGTTTGCTAGACGAGGCATTGTTTTCAGCTCACCACTGGTGCCCTCAGCAAACACAGAATGTCTTAAAAGAGACGATGGAACACAGACTCTTGCAAGGACGTGGACATCTAAAGACACCCAAGCATTCACACCAGTGCCTCAAGGACTTTGCCCAGTAAGGCATGAAACATCCAGAGAACTTCATCCACTGAGGTTTACTAAGATTTTCTTGCCTAATGTCCCTTGCCTTCTTTCAAGGCCTATCAAAAAGGTCCACTTATCTCTGTTCCCTACAGATGGCCTTTTGCCCTCTGCCCGCCTGCACCCACACAGAATATTCCGTGCCATGTTGCTTTAACACAAGCCTACTTCTCTCCACTGGTCTCTGCTTTGCCCCACTCGTTACAGTGACAAATATACATGTGCAGCATGTACACTGATGACCAAAGTGGAAATAGCTCAAATGCTCAAGAACAAGAGAACCAAACGTTGGTTTTAGTATAAAATATAATGGAATACTAGCTAACAAGGGAGAGTAAGAACTATCAATTTAAGCATAAAATGGAAGAATTCCAAATGCTTTATGTGGAACAAAGCAAGGCAGCCATCGTGAATAGCTACTAAAGAATATCACGCATATAAACTTTGAGAATTTGAATGCTATATATGTGGTAGAAATCAGAATGATAATTTCTTTGGCATTAGGGAAGTATGTGAAGTTAATGGAAAATCCTCTTAAGGGATGGTTCAGGTGTGATGGAAGAGTTTCATTTTTTATTTGATTGCTACACAGGTACACATATTTATAAAACTCACATAACTGGGCAGTCAGATATTTGTACATGTATGTAAAATACTTTAAGACCTAGATGGCAATAAGTATAGGATGGCACAAAATATTACTCAACTTATAGTCTCTGAATTTCCTCAATTATACAGTAAAAAGAAGTGAAATTTCAGGAAAATTGAGTAAGTCTGATGCTTCTTTCCCCATGTAAGTCTTTGAGAATTTCGTCCTTTTGAAAATAACCTAGATGATTTTTCCAACTCTCTCTGTGAGTTTGTTGAATGAAAAGAAGTTCAATTAGCTTTGAAGGATCCGTTATGCTGTTTTGTAAATGAATACTTGGGGATTTCCTGGAAAGTCTCAGGTTCATCTCATGTGCTTCCTGGGTAAAGACTGTTTGTCCTTCTTGGCTGAGTAAATTATTATTTTTTATTTTAAAGGGAACAAAAAATTACAAAATAACAACAATATAGACAAAAGCAAAACAAAGCAAAAACAATAATAATGATACAGGTCTTCAAAACAGAAGGATAGGAATTAACAGTAGTTGTTATATTACAAACTGTTATCTTCAGTGAAGTTATTCAGATTTCCAGATGTAAGAATGCAAGATTGAATAAACCATTAAAGAAAATTAAAATAATAAAAAAATTAGAAATGATACAGAGCTTCACTAGACAAGATGGTAGGAAACCAATGGTGGTTATATTGCAAATAGTTGTCTTCAAATTAGTTGTTCAGATTACCAGATATAAGCATAAAAAAAAAAAAAAAAAAAACAAGTAAGCATTAACTGTTCCTTTCAATAAACCATTAGACATCTGCAGCACAGTTATCCCACCCATGTTTCTCTCTATTTCTTTTTCTTTTTCTCTCTCTCTCTTTCTTTCTTTCTTCTTTCTTTCTTTCTTTCTTTCTTTCTTTCTTTCTTTCTTCTTTCTTTCTTTCTTTCTTTCTTTCTTTCTTTCTTTCTTTCTTTCTTTCTTCTTTCTTTCTCTTTCTTCTTTCTTCTTTCTTCTTTCTTCTTTCCTCCTTTACCTCATCTGATGGAGGCCAGTATGAAGCAGACCTGAGCAGGACTTAAATGTTGATTGGCTTTTTATGTTCACTGTGAATCTATCCAAGGCCTAGGCTCTTTACCTGGAAATGGCAGACTCATAGTAAGTGAACCTCTGTGAGTCATTAATCCTTACTAAAGCCTGTAGTGGTGAATGAAGCTGGAAAACCTCAAAGGACAAGACAAGATCACAGCCAAGGACACCTGGATCTGATCGCAACTAGATAAAGACTATAGCCTCAGGCATCTCTTCAGTGGATTAACTTAATACCTTACTTAGAGAAGTCCTAGAGTGGTTCTGCCCTTCTTCAGTACTCCCCTCCCTTCTTCTGACAACCAAATAAATATGAGTGACTCAGAGGTCTTGGTCTTAGCCCTGAGAGAATCTTGAATTATGTGAGAGGGCTTTGATCCCCTTGAAGTCCTGAAATCATACTATTTGCCTCTTTTTATTTAGCCTTCACTGTACACTCATTCAGAAGATTGTGGACCTGGTCAGCCCACAATAACTAAGGGATATTATTAACCCCATAACTGGTGCCTGGGCAGGGACATATAGTCTTTGGACTGAAAATTTTTTTTAGCCTGATTGAGTAAGTCTACCTGAGTAGAAAGTGTGGGAGATGGAGAAGGCCTTCACACGATGAAAACTTCACCAGGGATGCCTGGAGAAAGGAGGGAAGAGAAGCATTCCACAAGGAATAGGGGTGAGTCTTCCCGCTGTGAACAAGCCATTTTTTTGGGGGGGGGTTGGGTTTCCAGTACTGGGCATCAAACTCATGACTTTGCTCTTGCCAGGCAGGTACTGTGCTGCTGAGCTAAATCCCCAGCCCCTTGAATAAGCCATTTTTATCCAGGAGTAAAATAGGCCAAAAATTTTCAACCAAAGCGCAAAGATACATAAAGCTGCTCCAAGGTTTACTTAAGTGTTCAGGAGCTAGTGTTCCAAAATAAGACCTAACAAAAATGTTACAAGAGGCAATCAAATATAGGCCGGCCCTTTCAGGCTGGCCCCCAGCTGTGCAGGTGCCTGGGAGGCGGCACAAAGACGTGCACTAGCCCTCAGGCCGGCCACCACCACGCAGTGGAGAACTATCACGCCACAGAGAAGCACCAACACAATCGGCCCACCCTGTGCTGGCCATGGAGGCCTTCCCGGGGACATGTGTGAACCATCCCAACATGGAGAAATCCCTGGGAAAACATGCCACATGGTGGGTCACTCTGGGCCCTGCCCTTGAGAACCAGAAATGTCCAGAGTCAGCGGAGAAGCAGCTGCTGTACAAGGACTTGGAGAACACAAGAATACAGATGATTCTCCATGACTCAGAGGTCGAGCTGATTGGGGATGCGAGAGACCTTCAGGAGCTGGAAACCAGGAGGACCTTGCACAAAACCTGGGGAGACGCCCTGGAGGCCATTCTCCCCCTGACTGTATAGGCTGTGGTGAAGGAACACGTGGAGCTTCAGAGAGGTCTGCACTGAGACTTCATGGATTACATGGGTGCCCAATACTCAGATTCTGTAGAACCGCCTTCATGGAGAAGGTACGTGTCTAGGTTACCTGCCTGGGACACTTCACACCTGATGGTGCTGAGACTGACTAGCGGGCCAAGAACTTCCTCCACATGCTCCTGCCGCCTGTGTTGACGGTTGTGGAGAGGACACTAAGCGGCTGCAGGGTCCCAGTGCGCTGGGAGGCTGGAGAGACAATTGGTGTGAGGGCTCCATTGATGGCTGAGATGGAGACTCCCCCCTCAAAAAAAGGAAGCACTCCTCTGCTTTCTTAGATCACTTACAAGAGGCATTGATAAAGCATACTTCCCTGGATCCCAGTTCAGTAGAGGGACAAACTATTCTTAAAGATAAGTTTATTACTCAGTCAGCCCCAGAGAGAAGAAAAAACATACAAAAAATGGCTTTTGCCCCAGATAGCTCACTTGAGATGTTAGTAAGAATTTTCTCCTCAGTATTCTATAGCCATGATGACGAGGAAGCCAAGGAGAGAAAACAAAGAGACCGAGAAAAAAGAGCTGCCTTTGCTGCAGCACCAAGAGAAACAGACCCTAAGTCTGATTCTCAGGGCCCCAAGAAGAACTCGATGACTACATTCATCTGCTACTGCTGTCAAAAACCAGGCTGCCTCAAGAGGGACTGCCCTAAGAAGCCTGCTGGGCCATGCCCTGACTGTAAAGGTGACCACCAGAGGTCGGACTGCCCTCTGAAGCAAGGGTCCCAGAGCTCAGGCCCCTCCTACCAGCTGGTCCAACAGGAATGAGAGGACCTGGGGCATACTCTGCCTTCTCCCCCTGGCCAGACCATCATCTCTAAGGAGGAGCCCCATGTAATCATGACTACAGAGGAAAAAGTAAACAGACTATTGCTGGACACTGGTGCTGGTCTCTCGGTCCTTCTTTTCAATCCTGGCCTTCCTTCCAGCCGTCACACCTCTGTGAAAGGAGTCACTGATGAAGAGGTAATCTGCTATTTTTCACAACCCTTAAGCTGTAACTACTTGTTAGATCCCTCTTGCATATCTCTGTCTTCCCGAAAAACCACTTTGAAGATACCAACATATATTATAGCAGCCATTGATAATTTCCTACCAATCTGTCCATAGCTCTGTAATGTTTGTATTGTTCCTATGTTATTTCATAAATGGATGTATATGACAATGTGTTTCCAACAATAACCATTGAGAAAAGCCAATGATTATTTAATTGATCACTCATGTATAGCTCTATTTGTTTTCTCTAGAAACCACTTTGAAGAAACCAAAATATAGTACAACAACCATTGATAATTTCCTACCACTTTTGTCTGTAACTCACTATTATTTGTCTATTTGTTTTCCTGAGAAACTACCTTGAAGATACCAATAGGTAAAATAGCAACCATTGATCATTTCCTACCACTTTGTCTGTAATTCAATAAGCCCCCCTATTACTACGTTATCCTTCTTTTACTCTTTAAAATAAAAAAAGAGGTAACCAAATGTAATTCATGGTTTCCTCAGACAGGAACTGCAGATATTGATGACTGGGAAAGAGTTGGAAAAGATCTTATAAAGGCACACAGTATGGGAAAAGTAATTTCCCCTAAGACATTCTCAACTTGAAACCTAGTTCATTCAGTTTTAAGTCTGCTGCAGAGTTTAAAATCAGTAGCCTCTGACTCAGACACAGAGGAAACAAAAGAGCTCCCAGTAGAGAAACTTAGGCAGGAGCAGGAGCCTTTCAAAAGAGCATCCCCTACGGCTCTATCTAGAAACTTACAGATTTTAAAGGAACAAGCAGCCACAAAAGGAGAAATCATTGGCACCCCTGCTTGCTTCCCAGTTGGAACTCAGCAAAACAGTCAAAATGAGAAGATTATTTCTCATTTGCCTTTTGAAATCTAGATGCTAAAAAATCTTAAAGAGAGTATTGTCAATAATGGTGTTCAAAGCCCGTTTACTGTAGTTCTACAGAATGTTTTGGATACATATTAATTGACACAATATGATATCAGGCATCTAGCACAAACATGTCTGTCTCCTGCTCAGTTTCTTCATTTTGATGTAAAGTTTAAAAGTCTGGTTTCAGAGCTGGCTCATAGAAACAGAATGGGTCCTAATCCACATCCAGAAATAAATGAGGAGATGTTTTCTGGGCCAGGATGCTATGCACTCATTCGGAATCAGCTCCGAGGTCTGATGAGCTATATTCACAATTGGCAGATTTACTGAAAAGGGCATTGCATCAGAACAATGGCCCACTATTCCAGAGGATGGGACTCCTGTGCAGCCCTTCTTCCATATCCTTCAAGGCCCTAAGGAACTCTTTACTCAATTTATGGCTAGATTACAAGAAGCCATTCACAGACAGGTTTCAAACACACAAGGTTTTTTTCCTCAAGCATTCATGTATTATTCCAAAAATTACAAATTTGAACCCTCTTGTGATGCAGTAATCTATTTTACTGATGGTTTATCAAAGGGCAAGGCCGCCATTTGGAGTAAGGATTATCAGCAGGTAACAGAGACTACAGGACTCTCTGCTCAAAGGTCTGAAGTTACAGCTATTTTATTTGTCATACAACAATCTATCTCTAAACCTAATAACATGATTAATGATTCAGCCTATGCACTCTACCTTACTCAGAGACTTGAGAATGCCACCTTACGGTTGACTTTAGATCCGTCTTTATTTAATTTTTTTCCAGGCTACAAAAGACAATTGATAATTAAAAAGAACTCTTCTACATTGGTCACATAGGATCTCATTTTAATTTACTTGGATTTTTAACATATGAGAATCAGCAAGCTGATTCATTCATCACTTTTACTACTCCATTTGATGCAGCTAGACAGTCTTATCATACCATCATCAAAATAGTAAGGCTTTAACCAAAGAATTTCAATTATGCAGGTTGCAAACAAGACAAACTGTTATGTCTTGCCCTACTTGTCAAAAGGTTCCTAGGCCTGCACTGCAGGAGGGCAGTAACCCCAGAGGTTTAAAATGTAATGAGATTTTGCAAATGGATGTTACACATCTTTCATCTTTAGACAAACTGCAATATATCCACGTATCTGCTGATATGTACTCTCATTTAATTTATGCAACTTGCCACACAGGAGAAAAAATTGGCCATGTTCAGCAACATTGTTTGTCAGCATTTGCTTCTATGGGTGTTCCACGCACCATAAAGACTGACAATGGGCCTTCATACATTAGTAAACCATTACAGTCCTTTTTCAACTATGGCACATTAAACACATCACAGGAATCCCTTACTACCCTCAAGGACAAGTGATTATAGAAAGAATATACCTATCTCTTAAAACCCAATTACAAAAACAAAAAGGATGAATACAATTATCTCCACAAGCACAGTTAGATTTAGCCATTTTTACTCTAGACTTTTAAAATCCAGCTTCAGAAAATAAATTGGCCCCTGTAGAATTTCATTGGTCAACATCCCACAATGATGCCCAACACAGGGCTTGAGTGCTTTGGAAGGACATCAAGGGAAATGGGAAGGACCGGTCCAGCTAATAACGTGGGGAAGAGGTTATGCTTCTGTCCTAACAGGTCCACAAGGTGGCTGCCATCCAGGAATGTACGACTTTGGCAAGAAACATGACCAACCGTGGAGACAGTCTCTCACCATGGCTCCACTGATCCAAGCCCTCCAGAGAAAGAGCCCGTACCACGAGGCTGGCGCCCAGGGACTTGCCAATCAGAGAGGCAATCTACCACCAAGCCCTGAAAATACTTTGATTGCCTCAATGGCTCACTGATAATATCCCATGTATAAAACCTGTTTCAAGGGCAGATTATTAGATTTATGCTCCTAATCCACCATGACTTGGGCAGATTCTCCACCTAAGATTTATCATGAACCAGACACTACTGGCCCTAAATTAGGTTAAAGGTTTTTATTTTTTTCAAATTCTTATAAGAGATCTCTACTAATTGACATATAAAAAATTTGATGACTTTTTATAATTACAAACTTAAAAACTATTACTATAATTTAATTTGGCAAAATATATTTGAGTGCACTCTAATTTTATAAACAAATTGTTTTTTGTGTATTTCTTTGTTTGTCTCTCTGTCCAATCTGTAAACAGCTGTTTTATTTGAGCTCAACAAATTTTTCTTCTTTTTGTATTTTTGAAGCATTGCCCATAATTTAATTTGGCTTATAGATAAATGTCATCTAAAATTAAGGATATACTTCCACCAAGGTTACCAGCTGGTCAAAATGTGGTCAAAATTGGTTTTATAAATGTTATGTGTATTACTGTTTGTGTATTATGACTTGAGGGTCCTTCATTGTTCACATTTAATGTATTAAATACTGATATTGCATTTTCATGGGCTATAAAAATTTATTAAGATAATTACACAAAAATCCTTTAGGGTGAGGAGAAACTGTTGGACAGGACCCCAACTGATGACTAAGGAAGTAGCTGCCTGGCAACATTCTTCCAGTCCTTGTTCATTAATGGGAAGCCTCAATAATCTCCATAGCCTTATGGGAGACACTCCAATAAATATTGTTCAAAATATATTATGTGATATATTTGTATTTGTCATCATCAAAAAGTTAATTTTAAAAAATAAGATGGTAAAGATCTCTGATTAGAAGATATTCTTGATACAAAACTAAATTAAACAAAATAGTGACAATTCATTATTGCTAATTTCATGGTGTATTTAATGTATTCTTGTTTTCCAAATGTACTGTACTCTAAAATGTAAAGCTTGGATTATTATACTGATAGACATCTGCCTTTCTCTTGTGCCCCAGATATTTGTAATAAGATGTTCATGTCAAGCCAACATAAGGTCATCAGTCAAATGGTAATTTTTAGAAAAAACCTATGTAATGTGTATGCTATATATGTGCCTCTACTTTTAGAGACGTTTAGATATTGAACAGCCCAGACAATATTACAAAGTTCTTCAAGGACATCCCATTAAAGGACCACAAGTTAGATAAAAGCTTCTTGTGTATTAGGTAGGAATAATTGACTAAAAAGATTACTCTATTCCCAGATAGAGATTTAAATGTATTTCAAAAATATCATCATGTCTGTTATGCTACACTACTATGTATGGCTTTTGATTTCAAATTTTCTCTGTAGAACTATGTAACTATTGTCTATTAACATTCTATAGGGATTCAACTACTAGAACATCCTTGGTTGGTAAAAATAACCTGGCTATACTTTATATTTCAAGATGCTCCCCAGCACAATATATGTCATTATCTTTCTCTTCTGGATGTTCAATGACTGAGGTTTGGAGACCAAAAATTAGAAACATAGATGGGCTAAGCAGATAGCCAATATTTTGGCCCAAGCCCTCTGGGGTCAATGAGAACCCAGGACATAAGAGAACCTTTGCTTAGACATCCTATTACTCAGTTGAGTCCTTAATCTGATCAAGGATATTGTGGGACCACAGAGGAAAGTGACACTACAGTGTGTGGTGTGCCTAAGGAGAGTCGCCAGGAGAGAAAAATCTCCCAAGCTTTCAGAGAAGGCAATTTGGTCATGAGAAGCAATGGTCATGACTCATCCAAAGGGCTGACACAGAACTGAGAGGCAATGTACACGGTTCCACGGTAAATCCTGAAGAGATTTAGCTGACCTTGATAGATAGCAAGAAGTTAATTTTAATACAGATCTCACCTTAACTTGGTCTTTTAACAACCAGAGGAAAGTCTAGCTACAAGATGCATAAAACACCATAGTAATACTAATTTCTCAAAAAAAATTGTTATTCTTGTCTAAAAGACTACCAAACTCCAAGTAACCAAATA
Source organism: Chinchilla lanigera (assembly GCF_000276665.1). Lineage (NCBI taxonomy): Eukaryota > Metazoa > Chordata > Mammalia > Rodentia > Chinchillidae > Chinchilla > Chinchilla lanigera. The sequence goes on along the minus strand of NW_004955524.1, from coordinate 366,851 downwards.
GATGAAGCCAACAATAAATATGCTAGATTCCCTCTAGCAGGATCCACCAAATCCACCTTATGAAGGCAATTCACAACTTGTCATAAATCACCATTATGGATGCCACCCTGGAACATGTTGTCATGGAGGGATAAGATCTCAAACCAGTGATGAAGTGTGCTGGCCACAGACCCGCCATGGATTCTTTAATGGACTGATTACATTAACATGTTTGCACCTTTTACTTCTGTTCTTAGTCTGCTATGGGGGACACCAAGTCTGACAACACTAGCCAGTTTCAATTGCTGCAATTACAAAAACAAAAAGGAGGAATTGATGGAGACCACTGTGAAACAGACCTGAGCAGGACTTAAATTAACCAACTGGCTTCTCATATTCACTTGTGAATCTGTCCAAGGCCTACACTCCTCATCAGGAAATGGCAATCTCATAATAAGTGAACCTCTGTGAGTCACTAATCCCCACTAGAACTGTAGTGGTGGATGAAGCCAGAAAGCCTCAAAGGACAAGACAAGATCACAGCCAAGGACACCTGGGTCAGACCTCAACTAGATAAAGACTATAGCCTTAGGCATCTCGTTCTTCAGTGGGTTAACTTAATACCTTACTTAGAGAAATCTGTGAGTGGTTCTGCCCTTCTTCAGTACTCCCCTCCCTTATTCTGATAACCAACTAAATATGGGCAACCCAGAGAAATTCATCCTCTTATCCTTGAGAGAATCTTGAATTATGTGAAAGGGCTTTGATCCTCCCGAAGCCCTGAAGTCATACTATTTGCCTCTTTTTATTTAGCCTTCACTGTGCACTCATTCAGGAGATTGGGAATCTGATCAGCCCACAATAACTAAGGGATATTATTAACCACATACTCTTCTGAGCTACTCTTTCCTTCGAGCAATTACTTTCTCTTCCATATTATGTATTGTACATTTAGAGTTTTATTTATTCTTTCATGTTCTTGTACTATGTTTATACATGTGGATCCAATTTATTTCACTAATGAGTATGGTCTCTAGTTGCATCCATTTACCTATAAAAGCCTCCAGTTTATCTTTTTTATAGCTGAGTAATACTCCACTATATAAAAATATCACATCTTTTTCATGCATTCCTCAGTTGATGGGCATTAATGTTGTTTCCGAGATTTATCTATGACAAATTGTGCAGTAAACATGGGTGCACATATATCACTCTGATATGATGTTTCTAATTCTTCTGGGAAAATACCCAGAAGGGAAAGAGCTGATTAAAGTGAACCTCTAATCTTAGTTTTTTTGAGGAATCTCCACATTAACTTCCACAGTGGTTTCACCAATCGACAATCCCACCAGCAGTGAAGAAGAGTTCCTTTGCCCCCACAGCCCATATAGCATTTGTTACTGGTTGATTTCTTGAGGATAGCCATTCTTTCTGGGTTGAGATGGAATCTCTGTGTTGCTTAAATTTGCATTTCTCAAATGACCAATGATGTTGAACATTTTTTCATATATTTATTTACCATTTGTGTTTCTTCATCTGAGAAGTGTGTATTCATCTCAGATGCCCATTTTTGGATTGGGTCTGTGAATTTCAGGACCTTGATTTTTAAAAATTCTTCATATATTCCTGATAGAAGTCCTTTGTCTGAGGGGCAGTTAGCTAAAATTTCATCCCATTCATGGGTTTTCTTTTTGCTCAGTTTGTGATTTCTATACATGTGCAAAAACTTTTCAATAAGATGAGATCTTAGTTGTTGATTCTTTGAAGTATTTCCCATGCAGTATGGTTTTTGTTCATGAACTCTATGCCTATCCCTATGTCTTCAAGATTTCTACCTACTTTCTCTTCCAGTAGATTTAGTGTTGCAGTTTAAATATTTAGATCTTTAATCCATTTTGACTTTTGTTTAGTGCATGGTGATAGACATAGGTCTAGTTTTAGTCTTCAGCAAGTGGAATGCCATTTTCCAACACCATTTATTGAAGAGGCTATCTTTCTTCCCAGTGAATATTTTTGGGCCCTTTGTCAAAGATATGGGGGGCTGAATGTGTTTGTAGTTGTGTCTGCAACTTCTAATCTGTTCCATTGATGTTCAGGTTTTTTTTTTTTTCCAGTACCATGCTGATTTTTTTCACAGTAGCTTTGTAGTATAATTTTAAGTCAGGGATTGTGATGCCTCCTGACTTGCCTTTGTTTTCCAGGATTGCTTTTGCTGTTGTAGGCTTTTTCTGGTTCCAGATGAATTTTAGGAATGTTTTGTCTAGATCTGTGAGGTATAATAATAGTATTTTTATTTGGATTGCATTGCATCTGTACAAAAATTTTGGGAGTATGGTCATTTTCACAATGTTGGTTCTTCCTACCCATGAGCAAGTATCCATGTCTTTCCATTTTCTGAAATTCCCTTTGATCTCCTTTTTCAGAGTACTGTAATTTTCACTGTATAGATCTTTTACTTCCTTTGGTAGATTGCTTCCGCATCTAACTTACTTGCTTGGTTTTTATTCATTTCTTTATTGTTATGGGTGTCTCTATGCCTAGGAACATTCTTTGTTATGTCTTTCTCTGGGCACACAGGGTAACTTCCTAATTTCCCCAAAGTATATAGTTAGTTTTGCATTTACTAGCTCTTACATTTGAATCTCAGAAAGAAAAATGGAAAAATGAAAGGAAAAATAAAAGTGACTGCGCAGGTAGGTGGCACACGCTTATAACCACAGATACTTGGGAGGCTGAAGAAGGAGGATGCTTAAGGCCAGCCTCAGTACTGAAATTTTATTTCACAATAAAATAAGGAGAGGCTGGGATGTAAGAGTGCCCCAGATTCAAACCTCAGTCTTCTTGGGTGGTACTGAGAAAACAAGAAAAAATGGAAGTGACCAGCACTTTCATTTCTCTGGAAATCACATCAGTTGGAGAGCATGGACTTTCTTCTGATGGGAGGACGTACGGAAAATATGAACCCTTCCCACGGGTGACAGAAGAGTACAGATTACCAGTACTGCAGGACAGCGTGTGTGTGTGTGTCTGAGAATTGTACCTAGGGTGTAGTGCAGCAAGTGCTCTACCACAGTGCTGTAGCACAAGCCCTATTTTGATACTGGGTCTCCCTAAGTGGCCCAGAATGGCCTCTAACGCTTACATCAGGAGTGTTACTTCAGCCTCCTGAACAGGACAGTTGGATCAACAGACAGGTAGTTGAGATTACGGGCTCAGGCTCAGCATGATTTTCTTCTTGTTACTGACCCTGCATCCCTGCAAGCTATTCCTGGAGGTCATTTGAAGTTGTCTTCTACACAGCTGGGAAATGTGGGGTGGATAACTGCTCCTGTGACAATTTGAAATTTACCAAAATTTAGTTTAATTTGCTATTTAAACCTTTCTCTGGAAATGGAAATCCATCAGTAAACTTGAGTCCTCATATACCTGCATCAGAGAGATTCTGCCAGGGAAATTGTTGTCGTGTGTGCTGCCATATTCTTTGAATCTTATGCCCTGTCCTTTTGAATTAATATATTACTTAGGCCTCATCTCAAATGTTACCTATTCAGAAAATGTCCTTACTTTTTTTGTTGACCATACTGCTACGTGAAGTCTTCTTTTTAAATTGTGTTTCAGAATTGTGGAAATGCTACACTGTGATTTGTTTTATTGCTTTAACAACTTATTAAGAGTTGAGTCACAAAAAAGTGAAAACAAATTGAACAGTGTCATCTTTTGTTCTCTCACTTCCTATTCCATATATAATAAAATCTTCCAAAGCTCCCCTTTGAGCTTTTTCCAGAAAGATAAAACAATGCTGGTCTCTTTTGTCATGAGGACCTTAACACCACACATCTTCACTTGGGTGTGGACTTCTCAGCACTGTGCTGAGACACCACCCCAGTATTTATTGTAGGTGATGGTCAGTTTAAAATATTCGCTGTGTGCCTTTATTGAGCAGGTAATGAGGCAGGTTAGGGAGAACAAGAACAAGTGAAATGGAAATGTTCCCCACCCAAGATATCATAATATATCTGAAAAAATATTTTACATGAACAATTTAAATCAGGAGACCTGAGTCTCAGCTGGTTGCACCCAGGTGACAGTTAAGAGAACCTAGAGGGACAGGTATCGAGACAGGGTTAGGATTTAGCAACACCAGTGACTGCATGCAACTGGAGTGGTAGGTCTGAGGCTGAGATTTCAACTTCCAGGCAGAGATCACCTGGTTACAACTGTTAACAGGGAAGGTCAAGGAGCCTGTGAAGTTAAAAATGGAGATGTCACACTTCATTAGTTGTTTCCCCTAACACCTCGCTAGGGTAAAAAAAAGATAAGTGTACTCCAGTCTCTTTCTTCTCAAAGGTACAACAGTAATTTGCCAGTTTTAAAGTCTATATGGCCAAGCATGGTGGCACATGCCTGTAATCCCAGCACTAAGGAGGCTGAAGCAGGAGAATTGCAGCGAGTTAGAGGGCAGCCTGGGTTACACAGTGAGTTCAAGGCGACTCTGAACTATATAGTGAGACCCTATCTCAAACAAAAAGGTCCATATGAACTCTCTTAGTAGTTTCCTCTTGTATTTTTTGCAAAAACACAGGAAGCACCAGTGACTGTCCTTGTTCCTTATTAAAACAATGTGATTTGAGATGACTTGCTCTACTAACTCCAGGGCACAGTGTCTCTTAGGTGAATCTTAAAGTTTTGAAGGAAGGAAGTTTCCACACTAGGATTTGGGCACAGAAGAGCATGGTGAGCTCCAAGTTAAGTCCTCAGGGGCCCCTGCCTAGTTCTAGGAAATAATGCACTCTGGGGCTCCATTTAGCATCTGCTCATCTGTCAAACTGAGTTAAATCTTCCTTTTGACCTTGTGTGAACCAGGGTGCTTGTATAAGCAAGTTCAAACACTGGCTTATTTTCTCTCTGGATTCCTTCATTGTATTCCTCATTCGAATGTTTTTATTGTCTTGAGGTAAAATGTGTGCATGATAGACAAGGTATGAGAAAGCCCTGGCCATGGCATCAACTACTTCATCCCCATTCCTGAAGGGTGACTCTCTCTCTCTCTCTCTCTCTCTCTCTCTCTCTCTCTCTCTCTCTCTCTCTCTCTCTGTGTGTGTGTGTGTGTGTGTGTGTGTGTGTGTGTGTCCGTTTCTCTCCCCACCCTGTCTATCCTCTTGGTCCTGCAAAGCCTAGTTTCCCCTCTTTCTCTGAGAGGAGGGTTTCTTTCCAGGGTGTTACTGGACAGATGGTCTCTGTCCCACTGGATATCCAGCGTCTTTGTATCCCTAAGAATTGAGCCAGACACACAGAAGCAACAAAAAAAGCACAAGTTTGTTAACGTGAAAGCACACGCTGCACAGCAGGTAAGAGCAACAGCGAGCCTGAGTCAGGGTGGCCCCATCTGCTTAGGTTCTGAGGTTCTTATGAGGGACTTTGTTGGGCTGTAGAATCTGTTGTGGTACCTAAGGGGGTCTTTTACAATAAATAGTGAGTCTCCACCCTCATGTTGGGAATTTTTGAAATTACATGGGCCTAGAACCATCATGACAATCCAAGCCTCTTTGGGGGCCAAAACCAGAATGTTGATGACACTGTCGTAATCATGGGCTCACCTAGGATGACATTTTAAAATTTTTATTATTAGTACATGTTTGCAGTACATAATGATTACAATCAGCATGGGAACTTGTTACATGTACATTATACATCTTAGTTCTTTTTATATTTCCCCTCCCAAAGTGACTGTAGGATAGTTAGAGCTCATACTCCACAGTCTCATGCTGCGGGTAAAGGGAGCATGGTCAGGGCAGAATGCTCTTGTGGTCTCCAAAACTAGTGAGACATCTTGCTTGCTATGAGCCTACTGCCAAGATGTTTCCCATACTGTCTACCTTCTGCCTTAATGGGACACTGAATCTGGAAATTCCAGAACAGATTAATGACATAATTTCAGAGAAAATGGAGGAAGGATGCCACTGAGTATAGTATTGGAAGAAGCCAGTGTCCACTTCATAAATCTAGGAGCTAGTTCAGCTTAATGCTGTTATCCTCTACTTATCCTCTAGCATGGTGTTACCAGACACTCAGGGGCTGGAAGACATCCCAGGACACACAGAAAAAGTGGAAGTGAGGCTGGAGGCAACTAAGGAAATGGGTTGGAGAAAGGAGGGAGGGCCCACCTTGGAGCCTCTTTTCTGGGTCTCCATTTAGCATCTGCTCATCTGTCAGGGTTCACCTTCTGTGTTAAACATTAGCGCAGGACCTGGATGCCCAGGTCTAAGTATGATGGGGTAACCAGGTAACTAGGCTTACACATACAAGTACCCAGGCATGTACCCAGAGGTCTTCAGCAACCCTTGGCCAACCCCAGCCCTAACTTCCACTAATTACCATGTCATTGACTATGCAGTTTTGATCCTACCACCCTCCACCTCTAGCTTCAATCACTAGGACAGTTCCTGCAAGGGCCATACAAGATCAAAACTCTACCACCCAAATGAAAGGAAAGCCAAACACCAAGCCTCCTGGCTGGCACTGTCTCGCTGGCCTGCTCCCACCTTGTGGGCTGTGCTTGCCCATTCAGCAAGTCTTTGATCATACTCCTCTTTTTGAGTGTCCTCTCACTTCTTCATTCAGGACATGAAGAACTTGGAGGACCCCTGATCAATGACCAAAGCAGCACAAGTTTACTGACATGAAAGCACACTGTCCAGGACAAAGTAGCACCAGTGCCTCCCAGGGGTCTCTTCAGGGAGGGAGCTCCTCTAAGTCCCTGTGAACCACTCCAGGTAGGGACCAAGTCTCCTCTTGTTGAGGCAGGAGGCCAGGGCATGGCCAAGGTCAGCATAAGGAATGGGTGACATAAAAAGTACCACTGCCACTGAGTGCTTTGCCACTGGGTTCCTTCCCAGTAGTCCACCCTCCCACTGTAGGGTTAACTGGTTTTTCCTACTTTTATTTGGCCCAAACTGGTGCTGCAGAGCCTGTTTCTTTTCCTACCTTTAATGAATGTAAAATTTTGTGACTGTTTGTTAGAAATGTGCCCCCAAACTCAGATTGTTGGTGCCAGAAAGAACTCACTCAGACTTGACAGGGGAAAGTTTAAAGTTTACTTCTGCAAAAGGGTACCAGTGTAGTCAACACAGGAGGCAGCAAGCATGCTCTGTGGTGTGGAAGCCTTTTTTCTCATTGGCTGGATTGAAGGATAAGAGTCTTTCCTGATTGGTTAGTTTAAGAGGCTGAAGGGGAGGATCTGAAGGATTGCTGACGGGAGGAGGAGTGGGAGGGGAGAGGGTGTTGGGGAACAAAAAGTCTTTGGCTGTTGAGCTGTCTTTGGTCTGTAGCTATGTTTCCAAAATCTAGGCGTTTCTGTAATTTCAGTGTGAGGGCTAGGGCTGCCCAGGGTGGACTAGAGTCTAAGAGAAGGCACTCCTGTCCATATCTTGAAAGAAAAGTCAGGACTGCAGTTTCTCACACGTTCGTGCTTGTCCTGACCAAGTCTTTGTTCAGGACAGAAAGAACCTAGAAATCACCTTGAGAAGAGGATACCAGCACCCCAAAACTGGGTCACACTGTCTGCTGAAGGTGGTGTTTTTGTCCTCATGGGGACCTTTGTGGAACTATCTTGGCCCCTGAAGGCCATGGGGGCAAGGTCAAAACCACAATGCAAATAAAATTATAATACCTTGGGGTCACTTCTGGGTGTGCAAGATGGCTCACAGCGCATGCGTACCCTCCACCAGATGTTTAGGAAACAACCGGTTCTGGGGAGCCGGGTTCCTTTCTCACTCTGCCTTTCAGGCCTCATCAGGGACTTCCTCCTTCTACGTCCTGACTCACTGGACCTGGCGTGCGCAGGAAGAATCCCTTGGCTTTTCTGACAGCTGAGACTGTAATCGGTACTCTCACTGGCACGACCGAAGTGTGCCATAACTTTCCTGTCACCCAGAATGGTCTGGAATTTTGGCCAATCAGCGGCACTGTACTAGCTGTCCAATCAGAAGCGCTGTTGAATAGAGGTGCGCGCCCTAGCCAATCTCGCGAGATTATCTTTCCACGGCCATCCGGAACTTGTTATGAGTTGCTGGGTCCGAGGCCGTCTTCATGGTGTGGGCTGCGGTGTCCGTGAGGAGGACTCCTGGGATCTGGGAATGGTGAGTGCCGCTGGGGGCGGTCGGGAGACGGTAGCGTCGGGACCGCGGCGGGCAGGGTTAGTCAGCGCGGGACGGGGCTGCGCCGCGCGGGGCTCCGCAGGGAGGCCAGCCCCGGAGGCGAGCACCGACTGGTGAGGGCAGAAAGACGAGCCGGGACAGAGGGGTTTCGGGCAGCGCCTTCATCCCCTCGAGGCCACCGTATTTGAGTCGGGGCGGGGTGCGGAGCTCGGCCGGAAGTGAAGTGGAGGACCTGAGTTTTAGCGAGCTGAGCGAGGGTCGGGCCGCTAGGTGGGGCTCTAAGGTAACGCTTCAGCCTTCTGCAGTGCAAGGAGAGGAGGGGAAGTAGTATATAAACGGGGCGGGGGTGTTGGGCGCTGTTCTCCAGCTCTTTCTGCGTTGTTGGGGGTTGTTCAGGTTTGCATTTCTTCCCACTGGTGAGGGATTTGTCGGTGTCTGAGTTTTGTGAGTAGCAGGGTGTTGTCCACCTGGTTTTGCGTGAGATTTGGGGCTGGTGTTGGATGAAGTGTAGGGTCTGCCTGGCCCTGAATCTTGACTGGGCGTTGTGAGATTTTATCAAGGCTTTTCTGTGGGCCCTGTGGTAAGCTTTGGTAGACGAGGAGAGGAGTGGTCAGTCCCACTGAGGTAGAACAAATAAAAGACAGAAAGGAGACAAGGAACCACAACTGAAAATTGTATTTTTAAAAACTCTGCAGCTTCCAAAACACAGCCGAAATTTCCTAAGGCCATAAATTGGCTCGATTAAGAAAGTAAGGACTAGGAGCCTGGTCCTGAGATAAGGACAGCCTCAATGTCAACAGTCCTTGGCTGGATTTACACTTGTCCCTACCAGACCCATCGTTAAAAGACCAGAAGTTGGCCCAATTAGGAAAGCGGGTGAGGAGGGGTACTAGAAAGGAATGTGTGTAAATTGTTTTTAAGGTATAAGACAGAGGCTTGGTACAAAGTGGTTTGGAGATAAAGCCGTCAGCCACCATAATAGAGACGGGTCCTCTAATGAAGGTCCCTCATCTTTCCATAAAACTGAAAATGTCACTTATATCCAAACAAAAGAGATCAGCTTACCTGCTACTATTAGACAACCCTAGGCTCTTTTGTAGTGATGGAGACAGCAGGAGTTTCAGAACGAGGGCCTAGTTCAGCTGTCAGCAGCAAGTCCTCTCTTGTTCTGAAGGCATTGTGGATTAATCCTCATTTATTACTGTCTCTCATTGTCCCTGTACTGTTCCAGTTGTTGGTCTTATCTCATCCCATAGTGGGGGGAAAGTAATTGATGATTTAGAGTAAGTCATGTAGCCTTTTAGTATCAGCAGAAAGTGAAAAAAGAGCAAAGACCTCAACCTTTTGGCTAGGACTGTCAACCCTTTAAAACTTTATGTGGGCTTGCATAACAAATTTTCTTAGTGCACATAGAAAGCAACAAGAGATCAGTTTAACCCTGTAATTGTAGTTTAGAATTATCCCAAAACTGTTTATAAAAAATGCTTTAGTCCCATATATCCAATAAAATTTTTAACTTAAAGAATTTAAATGTGAATTTACCCATCAAAGATGTTTCACTTATGGGCCCTCATTACCATTTTTATAGGCTGTCCTGAAGGTATTTTCTCTTGGCATCCTGAGATAGGAGTTAACTTTAGATTATTATTTGTCAGAATCCAGGGTAGGCTGTGTGTAACCCAAGAGCTTCTTGTTAGCTGGTATTTGGCCTTTTATTTTGACTGTCTGTACGATGTTGAGTTTAGACTTAAGCCTGAGTTCAGACTGATGGTTCAGACCTTGGGCAATTACCTAAAATTAGGATGTTTTGCCCAGGATGGATTAGAATAACCCTTTTTCTTTTAGCTTAGTTTGTAATATCTCTGTTATTCTAACACTATAAAGTTACACCAAGGCAGAAAGGGCATCAGAGAATGGAGAGGGAGAGAGAATGGAGAGGGAGAGAGACTGGAGGCTAAACTGGGGCTGGAGGGTGGCCAAAATCCCGATGTGTTTTACTTTGGAAGAGGTTAAAGAGAGAGCAGGGAACATAAATGTGGATAATGTTTTTTGCCCCAGCATGTCATGGAGGGAGAGGACAGAGGCCAGCTGGGGTTCTGGTTTTGGAGGGAGTTGTTGGGAAGAAGAGCAGGTAGTGGACAGAGAAGGAGGGTGAAGAGGGAAGAGAGAGGGATGGAAGGAGGCCCTGGTGGTGAGGTTGGAGAGGAAGGGGCTGAGGTTGAGGGGTGTGTGGCACTGAGGGCATGTGGATGGTGGATCACATTTAGGTTTAAGGGTAGAGTTGGAGTCAGGTCTGGGTTAATCATGAAGAGTACAGGACTGACAGAGAGTACCTATGATGGTGAAAGAAAGCCTGCACATAAGAAAGTTTGGACCACTTGCCATTGCACCGGGTGAATCTGAGTCTCAAAGAGTTCAGCAGACAAAGTGCTTCTGTTCAAGTTACTGATCATTATTTTCTAATAGGTACTGTGGCGAAACTGTTACAAATAAAATAAGTTTTTTGGTTTTTAAGATGTTTAAGGAGACAGAACAGAGGTGAGTCTTTGAGCACTCGGGGCTGCACTGGAGTTGACTGTGATGGAGTGACTGAGACCTCTAGGAGGATGGAAGAGAAAACAGCAGAGACACGGGCATCCCTGTTCTCTGAGCATGCTCACAGTAACAGGGGCCACCACCAGGAAACCAGTGTCCCAGGCTTCCTCAGGGGCCAGGCCAAAGGGACAGTACCCAGGCCAGGGAAAGACCAAGGTTTTTAGATGGACAGAAGACAAGGGACAAGGTCCTCTGGAGGAGACCCGGAGACACACCAGCACTTGGCAGGTGCCGTATGGAAGAATGACAACGGCAAGGGCAGCCTTTATGCCTCAGTGGCCTCCCAAAGGTCTCCCTGGTCTTTGCACCAAGATGTCAGGTGAGTTGAAGACCCAGAAACAACCAGTGGTGGCAGAAAGACGTGTTAGGGCAACAGCATGTTGAGGGTCTGCAGGAGACTGCAGCATCCCCACCCCTAAAGGCACGGTGGCTGCATTGAAGTCTGGGGTAGGGAGTGAATTGGAGGACCTAACTTAGTTTTTTGAGCAAGAATTGAAACCTAGATTAAAAATTGGGCTATTAGGGGGAGTTTATCTAAGCTAACACCTGAGAAAGAAAAAACTTTAAATACAGGGTGTCCTGTGTTTCCCAGGCTGGCCTCGAACTCAGAATCCTGCCACAGCCTTTGAGTGGCTGGAACGAAGACTCCATCACCCAAGCCTCTCCTGAGATTCTGAGTAGAGGATGCAGAGTCTCAGCTCCTTCTGGGTCCGAGTCTGTGGCCCACCTGGATGGACGGGTCAGGCCCACTGTCAGCGCCTGAGGTGGCCAGAGAGAGGGAGAGCGGGAGAGAGCTGCACAGACTGCCTCCTATAGCAGGTAACTCGCTGTGAGTCACTCACCAGCCCAGGAATCAGACGGACAGAGTGGTCTTGGAGGAGGGCTAAGCTCTAATCTCATTTCAGAGGTCTACCTGGTCACACCTCCTAAAATCTAGTGGAGATTGAATTTCCCAAAGGACAAACCACATTCAACCCATTGCAGGAGAAAGGGTCCCCTTGCTGGGGTTGTGCTTGTTGTTTCTGGACATTGTTTTTAGGAAAGGAAATGCCAGTTGAGGTAGATGACTTTATCTGAAAGGAGGGTTGCAATAGAGGGAAGGCCCCAAATGTAAGTTCTTTAAGCATCTCAGGTGTTAGAAAGGGGCCTTTCTTTTGCAAGGAAGAGCAAACAAGAGTAGAGAGAAGGTGGGAGAAGCCACGGTTCTTGGCATTTGCATGTAATCACAGCACTTTGGGAGGCTGAGGCAGAATTGTGAGTTGAAGGCCAGGCTGAGCTATTTAGTGAGACCCTGCCTCAAAAAAAAGCAGATAGGAGGAGGGGGATGATGCTTAGTGGCCACCTCAGCTCCTAGACCACAGAATGATTTCCCCTAGGTTCAGCCTGCCCTCATGGTGGCGATCTGGAAGGGGCTGTGTGCTACTGACCCTGGCTGAGCGGGGCTCAAGAGTCACAGGTGTGAGAGAGAGCGTCAGGGCTGTTATGTTCATGTGTGCTTTGTTCCTGCTGGCAAGTTCAGCTGTTCCTAAGGTGAAGAACAGGAATTTGAAAAGCCGGTCTGCCTTGTCCTTTTAAAAAGGGCCACTAACTCCGTGTAGTAGGAAAGATGTGTCCTTGCAGGCAGCTGCTCCTCCAGGATGAAAGCTCTGGGTGGAGCGAGTTCAGCGTCTTCAGCTGTTTTCTGGAGCTGCTCTAGTGACTGCAGTTCGTGGCAGTTGAGAAAGCCTGTGAGGGTCTGGTGCAGAAAAAGAGGCCTTTGCATTTTTCCTGTTGGGAAAGGGTTTAGGAATATGAGAGTTTATTTGAGTCTGTGGTGTAATAACATATATTTGGTCTTTGGCCCCAATATCTGGCCCTGAGGTCCTATGACCTTAGACTTTCGTGGCTGACTGGTTCGTAACAAGCTCCAGTCAGGAAATGAGTGAGTTGGTGGCAGTGAAGTATCTCGGGGTGCTGTAGTTAGTTTCAGGTTGGGGCTGGTGACCTGACATTGTAAACACTGTGTGGTGCTTTGGACTGGCGTCCACAGTGGGAGCACAGTGCAGGACCCTGGGCTTTGGGGTCTCTGCTAACTCTGCAGGGTGTCGTAACTGCGTTGTTGGCCACCTGTTTGGTGTTGGAGACTTGGCTGGTTTCAGGAAGCACCACACATTCTGTGTCAGCAGTGATGTGAGAAGACACTGAAAGTCAGCCCCTTGCAGGCTGCCTGCTCAGTGCATAGGGTGAGCGCAGGTTCTGGCGGAAGATGCCTGTTTCGTGCTGAGAGGGGAGAGTAGGGCGTGTGTGCTCCTGAAACTTTTGGCTTCTCGAGTTTTGTCACCACTACCTCAGTGTGAGCCACCTTTTGCTACCTCCCTACTAGTAGAAGGTTCTCCAGGCATGGGTTATGTTTGTAATACTACTGTATTCGCAAGAGGGTGAAGCAGGCTGCTTTTTAAAGCTTTTTTCTTTCCTTTCCTTAGTAGAATCTTGTTGCCATAAAGTTTACATAAGCATTCAGGCATTTTATTTCATGATTTGAGCACAAGATTGTGATTTTCTCATTTGGAATTTTGGTGGATATAGTGATAAGATCTGAAGACTCCCAAGAGAATTATTTGTTTATACTAAGTTTAAATAAGTACATATATGCACTTTTCGGTATCACCGTGCGGATAAAACTAGCCATGATCACATGAAACTGGTATAATGCACCTCTGCACCCAGCGCCATCTGTAGGGTTTTCTTTATAACATACCTTCTCTTTTTCATGAAGTAAAAGGTTTACCTGGTATTGCCTCTTGAATTTGGAAGGATCCAATACCCAGCTAATACACTACTATGCATGTTATGCATAGAAGCGATGTTTGTAGTTTCCTTCCTTTGCTCTGTTGGACCTCTGATGCAGGCGAGGCTTTTTATCTTTTTCCCTTTCCCTTTCCTTTTCCCTTTCCAGCTTGCTGTGTAGTTTTGGGTGGCCATGAGCTCACTATGTAGCTCCAGCTGGCCTTGAACTCACATATCAGCCATTTCTTTCACTCATTTCCCTGCTTATGGGATTAGATTTTTTGAAGATTATTTTTTGATGTTTTTGACAACATCATTCTTGATTTTTCTGCAAATGTTAATGCTTTATAAATTTTTGCACAGTATGAGTCACTGACTCGTGTGTTAACTTCTCATTTGGTGTTACCGTTCCTATATGTACATTCATTTATTGTGTGATTTATCAATTCTTGGGATAATCTGAGTTACGGTGTTTCACAGCATCTCTGTGTGATTATATGTTGCTTTATATCAGTGACCACTGGTGATGAGCATTATTTCTAGAGGGACCTTTCTCATTTTCTGTGAAATCCTTTCCATTTTGTTTTGTTTTGGTTGTTTGGTTTGGTTTTCTATTTGTTTCTCCTGTGCCATGTAACTGGCATGTTTTCATTGAACATCCATTTCTTCACTGCCATGTAGCAAAATTATGTACTTTTGTATGTTGACTTCATGTTGAACAAACTTGGTACTAGGTTTTTTTGTTGGTTCTTTGGGATTTTCTACACAGTCGTATATCTACTGCCAATGACAAGTTTATTTCTTGCTTGTCGTTCTCAATAATACTTTTATATTTCTTTCTTGCTTTCTGGTCATTCTGTATATATTGTTAATGATCTTAGGAATTGTGTTCTTTAGTTTGTGGAAGTGATGGATTACATTAATTCCTTTCTCAATGTTTTCGTAGTTCTTACTTGGTCCTCGTTTATAGTTCCTGTTATAAGTTGTTATGTAGGAGTTGGTATTATTTGTGAAGTATTCTGTGTCTGTGTTCAGAAGAGGACTTGATCTACTATATTTTACCTTGTCTGACCTTTATTCAATTTTGGTATCATTGTAGTTTTGCTTCATAGCATAAAATGTTACCTCTTCTGTTTCCTGGAAGACATTGTGGGAAATTGGTGTGACTTCTTCCATGTTAGACAGAGTAAATCATTGTATTCTTGTGGGCCTTGCCCTTTTTGTTTTGGATAGTTACTTCTTACTGTTTTAACGTCTTTAATACATATACTTCAATTTGTATTGTCTCAGCTGGTGTGCTTTTAAGTAAATTGTTGCTTAGCACAGATCAGTTCATTTCACCCAGGTTGTTAAGTTTATGGGCGTGGAATTCTTCATAATACTCATTTATTGTCCCTTTAAGGTCCACGGAAGTAGTGTCTACTGCCTGTGTTTCATTTCTGATGTTCGTAATTTGTATGTTCTCTGCTCTTTTAGTTATTTTGCCTGAGTTTTTATTAGTTTTATTGATCTTTTAAGAGAATTGGGTTTTAGTTTCATTAATACCCTCTTGGTTTCTTCTCTGTAATTTTATTGATGTCTTTACTAACCATTATTTCTTTCTCCTTGATTTGGCTTGTCTTAGTCTTCCTTGGGTTTGCAGGAGTGGAGACTTAGTGGGGAATTAGTTTATTGCATTTAGGTCATTCTCCTCTTCATTAGATTAGGAGTCACCTATGTACTGCCTTTCCCTCATCCCACAGATTTGGTTAAAATGACTCACTTATTTTTATGTGTTTTTAAAATATTTTATTTCTTATGTGACTTGTTTTTGACTTGTATTATGTAGATGTTTGTGGGTTAATCTCCAGTTGGATGGAGCTATCCATGTGCTCCATTTAATTTCTAATATAGGAGGAGAGGATTTTATATGTTGCTATTCCTTTACATTTGTTAAAGTGTATTTTGTAACTTAGAACATAGTCTGTGTGGGTGAATATTCTATATGATTTAAAAATGAATGTGTGTTCTTTTTTAGGTGGAGTATTAATAACATAGATCAATAATTTTCGTTTTTGGTGCTGCTAGTTTTTGCCTCATATAATTTTGATGCTCTCTGTATGGGAATGTACATTAAGGATTGAGAACTGACTGCTTTGTCATTATTTAATCCCTATATTGCTTCCTTTTGTTTCCTTGAGGTACTCCTACCTGATCAGTCTGAAGCTGTTAGGTTTCTTTCAGATAGTGCTAGAAGTGTATCTGTCTGCATAACTTAATACTTAATCTTTGTTGTTATCCTATTTTTAAAATGTTTACCTACTTAAATGTTAAAAGGTTTAATTGACATAAAATCAAATGCATTGATAAGTTGAAATATGATGCTTGTACAGATTTTGAAGTGGTTGAACTGAGCTAATTTTCCAATTCCATTAGTTCATGTGTCTGTAAGTTTTTCTGATGTAACACTGAAAATGTAATCTTTTGGTATTTTCCAGTGAACAATACAAAGGTAGTAACTATACCTTCCATGTTGTGTAATGGATCTCTTGAAGTTGTCCTTCCTATCCACCTGAAATTCTGAAACCTTTGAATAGTACCTCCCTAACTCTCCCTTCAATATATCTATCTTTAAAATGTTTTTTCAGGTAGAGCACAAAAAGTGACATCTTTTCTAATGGACTATCACTCTTTTTTGTTTGTTGATTTGGTTTGGTTCGGTTCTTTGAGAGGGAATCGTGCTATGTGTATAGGGCAGGCTAGCCTTGAACTCGCTGAGTAGCCCAGGATGGCCTCAAACTCGTGGCAATCCTGCTTCAGCCTCCTCAGTACTGGAATTCTGTGTGTGCCACCATCCTGGGCTTGTGGGGTTTTTTACTTTAATTGGTACGTATTTAGATAATTCACAGTTAAAGTGATTAGTGATATATTTAGATTACATGTACTATATTGTGACTTACCACAGCAATTTTTCTCTTGTCTCCATTGTGGGAACCTGATAGGATGTCTGGAGGTAAAACTTACATACACATCCACTTAAAACTAGACATTCTGTATTTTTTACCCGACTATAGCATTTTATCAGGGACAGTTTAGGGTTCTTTTCTTTTGTTCTTCTGGGCTTCCATCCAGAGGGTTCTCTTGGTCTGCCTTTTTCACTACTTTGGGGACAGTGCTTTGCCTATTGACCTTAGTTGTCCTGGGGTTTTGTTTAAGTTGTCTTGATATTTCTCCATTCTCTTTTAAATCATTTTATACTGTTGGGTTTTTTCTTCCTTTGGGACATCAAATATACTTGTTTCCTACAAGTTTTTAGTCATTTCACAGTGTCAGCGATATCCATTCACAACTAATCTAGTTTTTGGTAAGGCTGACATAAGTGACTCTGTCTTGATTTTGACAACCCTAAAGCTTTCTTTGTATTTCTCCTTTGTCTTTGTGATTGTCTCTCTGGAGACATTGCTGATGTGTCATCCTGTAGTTACATTGTTAGCATCCCCCATTAGTGTACTGCAGTTCTTGTTGCTGGCCTTATTTTATCCCACAGAAAAGATCTGGAGAGGACATGAGTGTGAACAGAGAGAAAGAATACAACCACCAAGTTGTGTAGTAAATGTTTGAGATTCACAGCATCATGTGAATTCCTCCTAAATTGAATATAGATCACTGCTGCTGTCAGTCTCACTGTTCCTTCTGAAACATATTTGGGATGTTTTAGGAGTCAGTGACCTTTGAGGATGTGGCTGTGAACTTCACCCAGGAGGAATGGACTTTGCTGAAGCCTTCCCAGAAGAATCTCTACAGAGCTGTGATGCGGGAGACCGTCTGGAACCTGGCCTGTATAGGTAAGGGGAACCTCACCTCTTATTTAGAGAATAAATATTTCTTGCTCACCAGTGCTGTTCAAAAAGTGTTAGAATATGAGAAACAAACATTTTGGAGAAAAAATTTGGCATGGTCACACTAGAATATGCACCTGGAATGTAGCAATTTTTATATAATACAATTATTTATCATAATTTTCTGGTGTCTGCATTTTAGGTCAAAAATGGCAATTCCAGACCGTTGAAGATAAAAACAAAACTCTCAACAGAAACCTAAGGTAACTTCCACTCACAAGAGAAAGCATTGTTCCTCACAAAATTTGGAGTGACAGGAAATATTTTTTAAAAGCATAAAAAACAGTCCCTCCTTCAAAATGATTTCCTCTCAGCATTTTTTCCTTAAACTACGTACAGATTGAGCGTCCTTATTCCAAACCATTCAAAATCCTAAATGCTGCAATGTCCTAAACTCTTGAGCACCAACAAGATGCCACAAGTGGTATGTTCAGATTGTTCAATGTATACAAATTTTGTTACATGCCTAGAATTATTTAAAATGTATACAGCTACTTTTAGGCTTTCCATATAAGGAGCATATAAAACAAATAAATTTTTTGTTTGCACTTGGCTTACATTTCCAGATATAATGTATATGCTGATACTTCAAAATCCAAAACACTTCCTCTGCCAAGCTTTTTTTAAAAGTAGAGTCTCGCTGGCTAGTTCAGGCTGGCTTTGAACTCACTGTGTAGCCCAGGCTGGCCTTGGACTTGTGGTGCTCCTCTTGCCTCAGCTTCCTAGTGCTGGGATTACAGTGCCACCACGCTCTGCCCTCCCATGCATTTCAGATGTGTGATTCTAAATCTGTATGTAAATGTAACTTAGATGTTCAGTGTTTGCACTGTAGTTACCTTGGAAACAGTACCAGGAAACCTCCATGACTGTCAGCGCTTTGATACACACCCTTTTCAAGCATTCAGTTCATTCAGGGATAAAGCTGACACATTTCTGATGACATTAAAATATAAATATAAATCTAGTACTTATTAGTAAATGTAAAGTCATAAGCAAGCCTCTTGGTAATGTGTTGCTCTTTTATTACAGACATCAAGTGCTATAGAGATTCTCTAAACACAGAGAAAGTAAACAACATGGAGAAACATTCAGCAAGACTCCAAATCATAGAGTGAACAAGAAAGCTTCTAGGGTAAAACAGTGTAAAAGCCATGTGTTGAAAGAAGTGGCCAGTAGTTTTTCAGTGGACATCATAATTAACAATGGACACAGGCCATCTGGATATCAGGAATGTACAGAGAGGCCCCATGAATGTAAAAAATGTGATAAAGCTTTTAAGTGGCCCTGTGACCTTCGAAATCATGAAAGGACTCACACCGGAGAAAAACCTTATGCATGTATGCAGTGTGGGAAAACCTTTGCTTGTTCCACCTACTTTCGAAGACATGCACAAATTCACACTGGAGAAAAACCCTACATATGCCAGCAATGTGGGAAGTCCTTCCGGTGTTTTAGTTTCCTTGAAATACATGAAAGAATCCACACTGGGGAGAAACCTTTTGCATGTAAGCACTGTGCAAAAGCCTTCACTCGTGCCAGTACTCTGCGAATACATGAAAGAAACCACAATGGAGAGAAACCTTATGTGTGTGAGCTATGTGGGAAAGCTTTCCAAGAGTACAGCAAAATGCTAAGGCATGGAAAAACTCACAATGGGGACAGACACTGTGCATGTGAGGAATGTGGGAGAGTCTTCAGGAGCTACGGTTACTTGCAAAATCATATAAGGACTCACACTCGCCAGAAACCCTAAATATAGAATGTGAGAAGCCTCTTTATCCCACAGCCACCATAGCACAAATGAGAATGCCTAGAGCAGGGGCCTCTTGTCAGGGTAGATTGAGGAAAGCCTCTAGCACCTGGGTTCCATTGACAGGGTTGAAAGAACACAGTACAGAGAAAAACGTTAGAACAGATGTGCAAAAATCTTTAGTTGGTCCTCACGTAAGAATGTATGCTGGATTGAAACCCTGTGAATGAGAAAAATATCAGAGAGATGCCAGTTGTAATAGTTTTGGGGTCCTGTAAAAGTTCTTGTCCTGAAAGCTTATGAATTTAAGTAATACAAAGAGCATAATGCCATACCTGACCTGAAGGAAACCTAAAATTTACGTTAATAATGCATCCATCATTGGTTCTCTTTTTGGGCAGAACATGTTTGAGCTAGTCAGATTACTGTCGTTAGGTAGCAGATTCTAGATGTTTCTTACATTTTGCATATTTTTATAACTGTGAATGTGCTTTGTTTTACCTGTTTTAGGACACATGTACAAAATACCTTTGTTTTGTCTTGATCTATCCTAATCTCTGAGGAGCATCATTTGATGCTGTGTGTAACTTCATAAGGTGCAACCTTGTAGATGTGAGGCCTACTGAATTCTCAGCCTTTTTTTTCCTTCTACTTATTATCTAAACACTAAATCATTTCCTGCAATGTATAAGTATACTGTTCTCCATAAATGCACATGCTCTTGAACCTAGGGTGGGATGACATTTCTATAAACCCATGGTGAGAAAATATTAAAACTTGAAGAAACAGTACACCTAACCCACTCGGCATCAATGGTGTGTCCTAAAATATGCTCATATGCTCACATCACTTAAAAAGCCCATGACTATGCAGAATCATCTAACAGGTCTGTGAAATGAAGAGGTGTTGCAAATGTCATATAATTTATTCAGTATAGGCAATGTGTCATGTGGATTGCTTACCTTCACGATCATGTGTGCTTCTGCCCAGCATCGTGAGAAATAGTTGGCACTACCACTGTCATGAAACTTTAATCTTGAAACTCTACTGGATGCATATCACTTTCCTATCATTGTTAATATCATAAGTCAAACCATCATTAGTTGATGATCATCCTTGATCATCCAGTTAAAATACAAACCTTGACTTAATCTTTAGCAAGCTGTATAATTCATCTGTTAATTCTCCTCTGAGGGTTTAAGGAGAGCAGTATGTTTAGGTAAACTGTCAGATTACCATCCTAGGAAGGGATAGAAAAGGTATCACTGTTGCAGTTAAGCTTTTATTCCTCAGAAGATATGCCTTTCGTGGTAATTTTTCAGCATCCTCACATGCTAGCTTCATAGATTAGAAACATACAGACTTAATCATGAATAACCCAGGCCTTCTGTGCTCTTAGTGTAGAGCTGTTTAAAAATGAGTTGCTGTCATGCTGGTACTTGCTTTTTTGGTAAGAAAAGTAAGGTGGCAAACAGATGGGAAATCTGGTGTTGTTAAGATGGACGTCTAAGCCTTGTGTAGTGACACACTTCCGTAATCCCTGCACTCAGGAGGCTAAGGCAGGAAGATTGCTGCAAGTTCAAGGCCAGCCTGAACTGCATAGTGAAACTGTCTCAAAAAAGACAGAAAAAGAAAGAAAAAAAGATGGACATCTAGAAGCTGTGCTGTCCTCTTTATGTGAAGTCAGTGTGTGAGCAAGTGAGGATGTCATTTTTCTCTTGTTTGCACACCATCCAGTTGTCACTCCAGGTTCAACAGCTGCTTAGCTATGGGTCTGACAATGTGGGGCCTGCAGAGAGGCCTGTTTTGGTGAGATTGATGGTCGTCATAGCCTTTATAAAAATTAAACAGGCATGGAGAATTAGCAGTAGCTGAGTCTCATTGCCTGTGATTATGAGACACTGAGGGCTGAGACTTCCCATTAATTTGGTATACAGGTTGTCTTGGTTACTTTTCTCTCACTGCTGGGACAAAATACCCAACACCCAAAATTAAGGAAGGAAAGGGTTATTTAGCTCACAGTTTGTGGAAGTTTCAGTCCATACTCAGAGGGCAGGGGTTCCTGGTGGCAGAACATAGCAGAACCAACAAGAGCAACAGGGAGGAGTGGCAGCAGGAAGAGCAAGCCTCTTTCCCTCCCTTATAGTATATGCAAGCTACCCACCCCAGGGTGGTTGTAGTGCTCACACCCGTAATCCTAGCATTGGACCATAGATCAGTCATAAACTTCAGAAGCCTGCGCCTATGACTGCATGAGGCTTTGCGGGGACATCCAGACACAAACCATAACATAGGTGTCTGTGGTGCATCTGGTTGATGTCATTTTCAGGTACATGTTTTGTGTTTCCAAATGGTTCTGCTCTGTAGTCTGAGAAAGGGTTATAATTCTGTGCAAAGTGCTAGGCCCCAGTGGGTGTTCTGTGTTAGTGGAGTGACATCCAAGTAAGTCCCCTGATTTTCTCCTTGAAACACCAAGAAAGTTTGGATGCCTCAGGGTTGCTTGTCCAACTGATAAAACTGAAGTGAGCAGAAGACATAGCTTATCATTTTGAGTGAGGATAAAGGAGTATATTTAGCATACTGAGCAAGGGAAACCATATCTATGTGAGTGTAGCTGAGAACATCGCATTTCAATGACCCACAAAACACAGAGTCCATTTTGCTGTTCATAGGTGTCCCTTCTACATGCTGAGACTTTATGTGTCAGGTTTCATTCGTCCTCCAGTGTAAATAAGAATATTGTATACTTAGCTTCTTGGAGATATAAGCCAGTGCTCAGATTTCACCTTGAAAATGACAGATCTCATGCTATTTCAATTCTTCCCCCAAAATCCTGTGTGCAAAATTAATCCCAATGCAAAGGTAATGGGCAGTGGATCCTCCTTTGGAGGTGCTTGTGTCATGAGTGCTGCATCCTTAGGCGTTGATTAATGCCGCTCTTGCCTATCTGCATTCTGCTCTTGAACATACAGCAAAAGTGTTTTCATCAGGTGCTGGTGCCATGATGTTGGTCTTTACAGTGTCAAAGACTATAGGGACATTCTGTTTTTTATGAATTGCCCAGGTGAGGTATTGTTTTATAGCAGTCAAACTAGGACACGTTGAGTGCAGAAAGAGTAATGGCTGCTGCAGCAAGTACCTGAAATACGGAAGTGGCCTTGAAATTAGGGAGTGGACGCTGGAACAATTTTGTTACGAATAATTGGGGTAAAAAGAACTTGCAGTGCTGTAATTGGAACATGGAGGTTGGGCAAGTGAAGGCTCAGAGAAAGAGAAGAGCTACTGAAAATCCTGAATCCGCTTAGAAATCACTTAAGTGACCTTGAGCACAATGTCGATTAGAACATGAATGGCAGAAGCCAGTAATGAATTACTTAGATGAGGAAATATTGTTGGAAACTGGGGAATTGTGCGTTCTTACAGTGCGGCATTTGGCTGGATTTTTTTGTGTCCGAGGACTTATGAAGTGCAAAATTTCTGAGTGACGGACTAGTATATTTGATACAGAAAATCCCAAAGCTTTATTGTTTGAGTGTCTCCGCTGACCTTTCTTAGCACCGTAGAGTGAAAGGTAAAGGCCAGTGGTGACCAGGACACTGGACATTTCTCAGTCTTGCCCTATAAGGAATCAAAGTTTGCCTAGTGGAGAATACCAAGGAAGTGTCCAAGCAAACATGTAGAATATTGGTGTGGACAGAAGGAAGTCAGGATCAAGGCCGTGGAAAAGTGACCCTGAAGTCACTGTGGTGCATTCCATCACTGCCCCAGATTGCTAGCACAGAAGGATTTAGCAGCAGGTCCCAGGGTGTCCTTGGTACCGTGAGACTCACTACTAAGGCCACAGTGGGCCTATTTCCTGCGTTTTCATGCAGCACACTTCAGTCACTCCAATATAGGTTTTAGAGGGCCAATATTTAGTTCCATCCACCGCTTCGAAAGGTACAATAACTTGTCCCCTTAGTCTTGGTTATCCATGGCCTTAGAGTAGAAGAACCTGGGAAGGGTGGGTTTCCGCGCCTGTATTTCAAAGAATGTCTCAATCCTCAGGCCCAACAGAACCCTGCCACAGTGGTGGAACGGTTACAGAGACACTGCTTCGGTGAAGCTCGGGATTATGTGGTTGGGCTGCTGCAGCAATTGACCAACAGGGCGGTATCTAGGTGAGAAATGAAAGGGGGCCCCTCTGTGACCGGATAGTTCCTGTGGAGCACAAGCCGTGACAGCCTCAAGAGCAAGATCCATTCATGGCAGGTGAAGCGCTGGCTGTGCCCGGAAAGTCTCTCGAGGATGGGCTGCCCGGGTTCTGGGCAGAAAGTTGACCCAGTGTACGGGAAATCCGGTGTGAAGTCAACTATGATTCAGTAGACTCTGTTGCCAGCAAGTTCATATTCTACAGCTTCAAGTCAACCATAGTCTGAAAACTTTAAAGGGGAAAATGTAAATTTTAAATCGTGGGCCTTTATGATTAGCTTTAGGGAATCTGACCTCGACATCATCATCTCAGCGAGCAGCTACATGACGTCACTTCCGGGTACTAAACCACACCCGCCTGACTTTAGTGCAAGGTGTTGACAAAATAGCTGTGGGTCCATTTAGGTATTCTGCATCCCATCAGCCCCTCGTGAGGTTATTAAACTATCACAGAGGGTGTGGTGGTGCTCGGCTGGAACCTGTCACTTCCTTCTCCCAGGCCGGTGCGCCACCGTAACGTGACACTCTGCAGCAGACGGGAGTTCCGGTCTCTGGCCAATCAGCGGTGCTGTGCTAACCACCCAATCAGGGACTCTGTTGTATGTAGGTTCGTGTCGACCCAAATATCGCGGGATTTTACTTACGCCACCGCCCTAGCAATTTCCTGTGCGGGGCCGTATTTCTCACTGTACACGACGCCGGACTCGGGGTCCGAGGGGAGGCCCGGGACCCCTGGGATCCCGGAATGGTGAGTTCCGCCGGCACCGGGACCCGCCTGTGCCTCCCCGGGAGAGGGGGGGTCGGGGACCGCGGCCGTGAGCGGCTCCGGCTTCCGATCTCCACAGGATGGAGCTGAGTGTGCCGGGGAGAAAAAGCTTCAAGTACAGTTGCCGTGTTTCCAGGCTGACCGAGCTCGGAGGCTTCCCGCCTCGGCCTCCCGAGCGGCTGAGACGCCGAGTCCGGCTCCGGATGTGTGTGGTCGGGGTTGGCGTGAGCCGGGCGGGGCCTGTAGCTGTGGGCGCTTGCGGCGGGGCCGTGAGCAGCGTTGTGGAGGGGCGCGCCTGGCAGCCCCCCAGTGCGATCGGTCCTTGCGCCTGAGGCCTCATCCTGTCCCTTTCCCTTTCTTTCTGCCCCCCGCGCCTTGAGTCAGGGTCTCATTCTTTTGGCCAGGTTGGGCTTGAAATTGGGGTCCTCCTGCCTCAGCCTCCCCGAGCGCTGGGATGACGGGCGTGTACCACCTTCGCTTTACATGACAGGCTGCTGCGTCCTCAGCTCGCTCTTCCGTTGTCTCCTGGTGCCGCTGGTGACCCAGTGTGCCCCCAGTGGCCGTCTCGGGTCTAGTGAATGTCGGGCCCTGCGTCCTGGAGGGCAGGAGGAGTAGAGGACTGGGGCTTCGCGGGCACCTCCTTGGTGGGCTGGGGCCGGGAGGACTCTCCCGTACTCTTCACCTGAATGGGCGCCCCTTTGGGAAGTCAGGACGTTCCACTCCTTGCGCACACTGACGGTAGCAGTAAGTACGCGATGGCATTGGGAGGACGAGGTGAAATGCTGCCTGGCCCCTGGACTCTCTCGGAGTCATGAACGAGGACAGGGAGAGCTCACCCAGTTGAGGTGGCGTCTGAACCGCAAAGCACCATCCGCTTGGGGCAGACAGGACCTCACAGACCAGTGTGTGCGAGGGTAGGCTGATGTGAAGAGAAGGGTGAGCTCACTTGGTGCTTCGAATTTCATTCAGACGTGTTAACTTCCAGCTCTGTGCTGACTGTCCCTGCGTTTGTTATCCTGTAAAATCACGTTTGGCTTCAGATTTTAACAATAGTTAGAAAGATATGGTAAAATGTACTCATAAGCCAGTAACAAGTGGACTTCAGGGAAAAAAAGTTATGCATTTAGCTTTACATTTCGTTTGTTAACATTTTAAATTTTATTCTCAGGCATGATGCCATACACCAATAATCTCAGCTCCTGGGGGCGTTGAGTCAAGAAGACTCCAAGTTTGAGCCCAACCTGAACAGTGTCGTGAGATCCTGTCTCTAAATTCGAAAAGTAAAAAGGGCTAGGCTAGAGCTCAGCACTCCCGAGGTTCAATTCCAGACCAAAAACAGAATTTTATTTACAAATTATTATTTTTACATTTCTTCTTTATAGTATGTACAGTACATGGTCTGTTCTTTTGTGAGGGTGGGATGTGCTCACCTGTAATTCCGAGGCTTAGTCTTAAGCATTCTACTGGAGTTAGGAATCTCAGAGAAGGGCTGGGATTTAGCTCAGTGGCCCAGCGCCTGCCTGGCAAGCGCGAGGTCGTGAGTTCCATTCCCAGTACTGGAAAAAAAACAAAAAGCAAAACAAAACAAAAAGAGACTCTCAGAGAAACAGGCTTGGTTGTTGTAGGGAAATAAGTACATTTCCTCAAGTCAGTATGTAAACAAACTAATGAATTGCAAACACTTCAAAATATCATTTCATCTTCCAAGGTGAGGCTCTTGTTACAGTGAGTAACAGAACCTTGTTTTTGATACCTGCTTTTCAGAGGCAACCCCCCAAAATGTTCAAATATAATTATTTATTAAGTAATTTTTTGTCGTAAGAATTAAATGACACCTTTATTGTCTGAAAGGGATGGGTACTTGTGTTTTTCTTGTCAAGCAGTGAAACTTGTGGCTAATTTTCCTCTTGCATGTGCATACATAAACACTGAATTTCAGTGGTTTTACTGGAATATTTGAGCACTGGGTATTTTCTCTTTTAAAACAACTGAACAGTCTTTTATGAAGACAAAGGGTGCATGCCTGTGACTTCAAGGTAAGGTTAATGTAGAGCTGTATGCGAAGTCCTGGGGGCCTTTGTTTCTTCTGTGCATCTGCCCTGCAGGTATCCCTGGCTACTCACAGGAGGCTTAAACAGCGCTTGCTACGGAGACTCTGAAAAGCTGGGGTCTGCTTGCTACTGTGGGTTGGTGCGGCCTCTGAGAAGAGTTTAAGGCTGAGGTCTTAGGTTAAGGTTGTCATTCCTGGGGTATTTTAGACATTGTTGCTTAAAACTGAAGGACTGGGAAGCCACCATGGTGATGCACAGCTGTAATTCAAGCACTTGGGAGGCTGAAGCAGGAGGATTACTGCCGGTTTGAGGCCAGCCTGAACTACATAGTGAGACTGTGTCTCAAATATAATTAAATAATTAAGACAATAAGAGTGACTGTTGAGTTAGGAGCTGACTGTTTGAAAGGAGTATTGCATTAGAGGGAAGCCTGAACTCTGAGGTCTATAAGCATCACCCAAGTTAGGCAGAAAATGGCTTTTCTTTCACGAGGAGGAGCAGGCAAGAGTGGAAAGGAGGTGGGAAAGGAGGGCACTGTAGAGAGGCAAGGTCTGCTTCTGGCGCAGAGTAGGCTTTGTTCTTAGGGTGACAGCAAAGTCAGGGTTTTGTGTTAGGTAAGGCCGAGGGTGGTTAAAGACCACGGGACTACAGGAAAAAACCTAAGGAGTTTGCTTGTTTTGTTGTGGTATTCAGTTCAGCTCATTATTGCCAAAGTTGGAAAGCAGGGATGTGTGTGGTGACTACTTGGAGTGGGAAGGTGCTCCCGGGCCCTGGGCATTTCTCCAGAGCAAAGCAGTTGTGCTGGGTGTATACACTGTTAACTTGCTAAATCCAGCTACATAGTTAATAGATGCATTCTCATGTGTATCGTATTTTTCTGTTGAGAACACTTACAGTACCCTGGTCCCGCAGTAGTTTTTCAGAATGCAATAAAAAGCTCTTAACTGTAGTCATCATAATAAAATTTTGATTCCTTTCAGCTCCTTCCATTTCATTTTAACTTTTTTCTTTTTTACAGAGAGTTGGTTTTCTTTTCTCTAGCTTATTTACTCTGTCCTTTTGTCAGTGTGTACAGATACAGTCCAGAGTGTTTACATCAGTTGTGTTGGTCGGCTTTCCTTTTGCTGGGACAGAGTGCCTGGCAGCACGACTGCAGGGAGGAATGATGGTTTTGCTGTTTCAGAGGTCTCATTCCTCAGAACCCTCATGACGGAGGGCACGGTGGAGCGCAGTTGCTCACTTCCTGGCCCCGGGAAGCAGCAGGAAGCATAGGGCTGGGACCCGGCCCCCAGGTTGTGGCCTGTGACCACCCAAACCCTGGAGTGTGCTTTGCTGTCTGTGAAGTGTGCTGCATTCGCTGAGGTTGACAGTCATGATCAGCAGTCACTAGTCATTGATGTACTTGGAGTAAGAAGTACTGTGCCATATTTATGTTTTCTACTTTTTCTTCAGTTTTTAAGTTTCCATCATCTTCTGACTTCTCTCTTTAATTGGGCATTTTATATGATTCTATTTTGACTCCTCTGTGACTAGGTGGGCTTGTTTCCTAAAATTGTTTTAGTGATTGCCCAGTGTTAGAAAAACCTACTCGCAGTGAATATAAATCAAGTTTAACCTAATGGTCTAATATTTCAGGACAGTGCCAGGACTGTAGAAATGCTCCCGCCTCCTCTTGCCGTTCTGCAGATACTTGCTGTCCTTGAGTTTCCTGTGAGGAGCTGTAACCATGTGGTATAGTGTTGATACCATCAGTAAACAAATGCTTGTCTGTTAATGAAGACATGGCAAAACTCTGGACGGTATCTGTACACACTGACAAAAGGACAGAGTAAATAAGCTAGAGAAAAGAAAACCAACTCTCTGTAAAAAAGAAAAAAGTTAAAGTGAAATGGAAGAATGAAGAATAGTTGTGCATTTTATTCTTTTCATCAGAGTTCTTTACTTAACCTATTTACTTCTTCCCACCATCTTGCATGGCAAATATATCAGAGACACGTTCTGTTAATGTTTTCTTTCCCTTCTTCAGGCTGCATGAATTTAACTGGCTCATCTTCATGTTAGTTGTTTTTGGATTTTTTTTTTTAATTGAGACAAGGTCTCACTATATCTTCATCCTAGTTGATTCTGTGTTCTGCTTTCTGGAATCTGCCCTGGAAACCCTGTAGTGTTGATCTCCTTTAACCTGTACCTTACACTTGCATAATTTTCAGTAATTTCAAATTCTTCATTGGTGCTGTTCTGTGGATACATCCTTTCCTGTTCTTCCTTTGTTCTTTCACCATGGGTGCTTCTGCTCCTTCGAGCATAGGTAAGAAGTTTGCTTAAAAGACTTCATGTCATAGTGCATGAGGTTCCTCAGGAATTGTTTCTTTCAATTAGTTTTTCCAGTGAAGAGCCATGTTTCCCTGTTTCTGTGTATTGGTGGTGGGATGTAATTGTTAAGATGACATTTGAGTGGTGTGCTAAGGTAACTTCAGAAATGGGAATCTTTTTCCAGTGTTGAGTTGTAAAGACGAGAGAGGTTGAAGTTAGGATTTTCATTTGCCTCCTCTCCGCCCCGCCACCCAGTCTCCCAGTTGGTCAGGCTTTTGGGAAATAGGTGGGGTTTTTTTGTTGTTTTTAAAAATACAGAACGTATGGTAAAAGAAGAATTTTTAAAATGCCTCCCTCGCTCTCCCCCACTGTCAGAAGCGGCAGTTTTTGATCACAGAGGAGCTGTGGCAGGTTCCTGGAGATAAAACTCACAGATCTGTAGAGCCTGCTAACATGGGGCCTCCCGGAGGTTTTGCATCTCAGGGCTCTTCTCTCGGTCTTCAGTTCATCAGGGACGCTTTACCCTTGTTCTGCTTACGGGTTTCTGTTGTAGTGAGCTGTGCTGCTCCGTGCCTGCCTTTGTCTCTCCAGTTTGTTGAAAATGGGTTGCATCTTATCCTTACTTGTCTGAGTTTCGAAGAGTTTCTGTGTTACAATTGTTTTTTGGTTTTGCTTTGTTTTTTGCTTTCTTCTGGGGTGGGGGAATCACTGCCCTCCTGTGTCCTTCCATGTTGTGGGGAAAAGCAGAAATGTGTGACTCTGTTTCTTGACATTTGGTGACAGTGTTTTGCCTTCAGTGCTCCTTTCCCTTTCTGACACACATCAGAAGAAGCCTGGAAAGAATGGGAACATCCAGGCCTCTGTCTGAAGGAGTGAATTTTTGTGGTACCTCTTTGAATACTTTGGTTCCTGCCCACCTGACGCTCACCTAGCCTCAGCTACATAAGCAGTAATTCTGTGTGTGTGCTCTCGGTTTGGTTCCTTCTCATCCTCAGTGTCAGTATCTGTCCTTAGCAGATCCACACCTCTGCTTAGTGTGAGCAGGGTGTGTGGGTGCTGGCCCGCTCCTGTGTCTGCCTTCCTCACTCCGGCTGCTGGCCTGCCCTTCCTCCCAAAGGCCACCTGTGCACTGTCCCTGCTTGCTAAATGTCTGGAGATCTCTGGCTGTGACGTGCTCTCTTTATCACTGCCACAGCTTTGAATTACCACTCATACTGCCAAGTTACAAGGAGACAACGTACAGTACGGATATTAGTATGTTCATTCCCAGTGTGACCTTTAAATTATTCATGATGGAGTTTATTTTCAAAAGAGTAAGTATAAAGTTTCTGATCAGATTGTTTAATTGTTGTAAATATTTTTGACACCTTCATTAAGATTTAAAACAGGGCCTTGGTGGCGAGCCTGGGTCATCTGTATGCTGCACCATAGTAGACCACATCTTGATTCCTTGGCTACTTTTTCTGTCTTCACACACATATTTCACTTAGCAGTGTCCTTTAGCCACATCCCAACTCTCAGTGAATGAGTGTTAAAGGGAGTGGAAAGAAACCCCGAGATTCCTCCTTTCTTTCCGTGTGTTTTGCATCTGCTGCTGCCTGAAGTGCGTCAGCTCTTGTCCTCCTCCATTCCAGGGCACATTGGGTGCCACTTCCTCAAGGTTACTTTTCGGTGCTGTTATAAACAGTGCTTCTGTCTCAGGTAAAAATGCACAATGTGTTCTTTGGACATTAAAGAGAAACAGTGTGTACATTGTAGTACAGTTCAAAGTACAGGAATTGGCATTGCACCACATCAGTTTGACCTCCAAGCATAACTGTTTGCTTGCTTTCCGTGGTCCTCCACACTTTCTTTTACGTATTTGGATGTTTCCTCTATGAAGGCCATAGATATTGTTTGGTATATGATGTTTTATCTTGAGTTGCATTTATTTTGATATTTTTTCAATCATGTTTTTATTTGTTCTGCTCTACATGCTAATCCTTTTTGTTGAATGTATTGCACTTTGTTTTTTGACCTTTGGTTTTTTACCTCCTTAGTTTTTATAGATTTAAATACTATGGATTATTCAAAATTTATTCAATGTGGCTTCTCAGAGTGTTTAGATTTTATCTTTCCTGTTTTAGTATTGTGTGATTACTGTCCATGCAATGTTGGGAATACAAACCATGTTCCAGGTCTGTTCCTATTTGTGCCTGCTTTGTGTGTGATTGATTTCTGGCACTGTTTGTTGTGCAATGTCTGCTCTCTTGTGAGTCTATTTTTGTTTACATGTGCAGTTACAGGATGCACTTGGTTTTCTAAGTAACCAGTGGCAAGAAGTGATACATAGTATCTGTCAGCACTGCCCATTAGTGTCTTACCATGCAGAGTGTAGTTTGGGAGCATGTTGACTCCCTGTGATGAATTTATCAGAAAATTGCAAATATTCACAAGGACAAAAAGGGAGTTAAACAAGTAACATATTGTTGTCATACACTGAGAACCTCTAGCACCTCTTCACAGTAAATTCAGTGAGGTCCATCCCAATGGCATTTCCCAGATAACAGCAATGATCAGATTTTTAACAACAAAAAAATCAGACTTTGTTCACAACAGTTTCTAATGTTAGCAGTCTCTGGACTGCTGGTATTAGCCCTTTTGTTTATAGTAAGTAGTAGAACTTCCTGAGGAGAAGTGCTGCAGACCCTGTGCACAAGAGGAATTGGGATGACCCAGCAGTTACGTGGTCGTTTGTTTTCTGTTTCTCTTCCAAGTAGTTCTGATCTAGTGGCAGAATTTCTCTATGGGAGAGGTTGTATGTGTAGGTAGAAAGTAAGCGTGACAAGCAGGAGTGGACTATTTGGAGAACATGGCCCCATATGAACTCGTGATGAGGAGAGTGCATCTCCAGTGAGTCTCACCCTTTCTTCTTTAATATATGGGATGATTTAGGAGTCCGTGACCTTTGAGGATGTGGCTGTGAACTTTACTCTGGAAGAGTGGGCTTTGCTGGATCCTTCACAAAAGAGGCTGTACAGAGATGTGATACAGGAAACCTTCTGGAACCTGGCTGCTATAGGTATGGTGACTTTGCTTCTTTACTTAGTCAGTCAAGGAACAGGTGTTTCCTGCTGATCAGTGCTGTTCTGTAAGTCAGAACATGTAAATGGAACATTTTGATGAACATACTGTGATAGCATTGTACCATCAGCCTAGCTAGAATATGTTTTCTATGATCTTGTATATTCAAGATTATTCATTTATATTCATAATTCTTTTCCTGGCTCTACCTTTTAGGAAAAAATTGGGAGGAGCAAAACATTGAAGATGAATATGAAAATTCAAGGAGAAATCTAAGGTAATTTGCACTTGCAAGAGAAACCAAAGTCCCTTCCAATATTGGAAATACCTGAAGCACTACCAGGATGCCCTAAGTGATATTATCTGGTGGTTCAATATTCATAGACATTGTTCCCAAGCTCAGAATTATTCAAAATATTGTCTGAAATTATTTTCAGTGCTTGAGTATAAGATATATATGAACAAAATGTACTTTGTTCTTGCACCCATTTGAACATATCCTGTCACATATGTGTAAATATGCCAATAATTGAAAATGCCTTTGATCCCAAGCCTTTTACGTGAAGAATGTTCAAGTGCATGTAAATATGATATAGGTGTTCAGACTTTATAAAATAGTTAATTTGGAAATGGTACAGAAACATGTATCAGTGCTGGTGAACCGATGTCGTTAGCAGCAGGCTAACCGATGTAAGGCTATCTGTATCATTGAAAGCTCTAAAAGGTTCCCATCGCTGCCCTATGTAAATACCTTGTATTGCTCATAGCTGCCCTTGAGCCATCCTGCAGAGCACTCCATTCATTTTCAAAAGTTCTTGTTAGCATTAAACCAACATTTCTCCCTGTAAATCATTCATAAACACACCCTTAGTAATGTGCTTCTCATTTTTTGCAGAAGTCAAGTGGTAGAGAGTTTCTGTGAATATAAAGAAGGTAGTCAATGTGGGGAAATCTTCAGCCCGCTTCCAGATCCTATTGGGAACATGAAAACTTTTCCTGGAGTAAAACTAGGTGAAAGCCATGTTTGTGGAAATGTCCTTATTGTTCCTTCATTCCTAAATTTGTCCCTCAGGGAGGACACTGAGCAGGAACCGTATGTGTATGAGGAATATGGAGAGATGTTGGATAAATTTGAGGAACCCGGGAACGCCTTCCGTTTTCCCCAGTGGTTTCACATGTATGAAAGGACTCCAGCTGGAGAGAAACCCTATGAAAGTGAAGCATGTGATAACTTTAGGTGTTTCAGTTCTCTTCAAAACCATGAAAAGCTTCTCTGTGGAGAGAAACAGCATGAATATAAGCAATGTGGGACACTCTTCAGGAGTCACAGTTATGTAGGTAAGCAATGTAGGAACACCTTCACAAGTCTTGCGCACAAGCAGAGACCCACGATAGCTCATACTGGAGATAGACCCTATAAGTTTCAGGTGCCTGATAAGGCCTTTGACGGTTCCAGTTCATTTCTCATGTACGAAAGAAATCACACTAGAGAGAAACACTATGAATGTAACCAATGTGGGAAAACTTTCGCTTTTTCTAGTTCTTTTCGAAGACATGTACGAACTCACAGTGGAGAGAAACCCTACATATGTAAGCTATGTGACAAGGCCTTCAGTTGTTCCAGGTCTCTTCAAAGACATGAAGAAGCTCACAATGGAAGGAAACGTTATGTTTGTAAGCAATGTGGGAAAACCTTTAGTTCTACTAGTTACATTCGAATACATGAAAAATCTCACACTGGAGAAAAACCTTATGTATGCAAGCAGTGTGGGAAACCCTACCACATTCCCAGATCTCTCAGAAAACATGAAATAACTCATACTGGAGAGAAACCCTTCGTATGTGGGCAATGTGGGAAAGCTTTCCATTGGTCCAATTATCTTCGAGTACATGAAAGAGTTCACACTGGAGAGAAACCCTATATATGCAAGTATTGTGGGAAAGCTTTTAGTTCTTCCAGTTATATTAAAATACATGAAAGAACTCACACTGGAGAGAAACCCTATGTATGTAAGCAGTGTGGGAAATCCTACTGTGATTCCCGTTCCCTAAGAAGACATGAAAGAAGTCACACTAGAAAGAAATCCTGCATACGTAAGGTAGGAAGGCCTCCAATCTGTACAGTTCCCTTCACAAATGTGAAAGAACTGGCCCTAGAGAGCAATCCTAAATACAGAAAGGGAGAAGGCATCATTAACACAGGACCTTTCTAGGAACATGGAAAGGCACATAGAGAGAACCATAAGTTTGTAGTGTGTAGGAATGTGTCTAGTCCTTTGGTTCCACACTGATATGAAACTACAGAATATGGCGGAGATTACTCGAAGAGATGTGAAGTCTTCAAATGATCCCCATGTAAAAAGGCACCCTGGGTCAAAATTCTGTGCGTGTGAAAAACCCATGAAACTTGCCAGTTGTAAAAATAGTTTTAGAGTCCTGTGAAGAGTGCTTACGTATGTAGTAGAATTTTGTAAATGAGAGTAATATAATGAGGTCGATGCAAATTAATTTGTGTACAGTGCTCCAAAGAATATATCACCTGAAGGAAATGTACTAAAAGTTACACATGTGTTATGATTATCAGTAACTCATTACGGAAGATCTCTGGCTGTGTAAAAGTTTTCAAGATTATTTTTTGAGACAGGATCTTGCTGTGTTTCTAAGGCTGGCCTCAAACTGGTAATCCACCTGTCACAGCCTCTGTGAGTAGCTGAAATTACAGACATACTCCACTGTGCTCTTTTTTTAATGTAATTGTTCTTGAAAACAAACACGGAAGTGACATAACAAGTTTTCTTTAAGCAGTATGGTATAACTTTAATAGGTAGCATTTTTAGGCTTAAGTTTTATGTCATTTTTTGAATAATGTTGTGGTTAATTGACTATTGAAACATGAATTTTTTTAAACTGTTGGGTTTTTCCTACTGGCCTGATGTGGCTGGTTCTGAACTCTGTGTGTGTGTGTGTGTGTGTGTGTGTGTGTGTAACTTTGTATTTCATGAATAAATTGCCTTTGTAGGTGATTTTTATATTTTTTGCTTTTGATGTATATTTTTTCAAGCAAGGTTTCTGTACATACTTTTTAGAAAGCTTATGATTTCAAACATCCTATAGAATAACAGTGTTATCATATTCATTTACTGAGGTGATAGTTACAAATATCACATTGTAATATGACATTAGAGCAAGATTATAAGTTTATCACATTTGCTGTTGAAAAATATCACTTACTTATAACTACAGATGTATCTTTCCCTATGGAAATTTTACTTTTCATGTTTATATTCTTATAACTTGTGTTTTGACTTGTAATTTTTTCACTCATCATAGCCAAAAAGTACAGCATGCTGGTATGACTGATGTCTTGCCAGAGTACACCAGGGTTATGCCTCTTGTGGTTTATGGTGTAAAGTCGTAGCATAATAAATCTATCCGTACACCATAACTGCCTCTGTGGTTTATCAGTGAGAGCAGTTTCCATTTCTGGTGGGATTTGCATTTGTTTTAGAGGAAATGATTGCTGTTTGGTTCAGTAAGGCATCTCCCGCTGGGGTGCACTAGGATGTGAACTTAGTTCTGTCTTTGACATTGTCATAGTTCTTACCTTGAAGGCTGTAGTAATGAAGTGAAGGAAAGCTAATGTATGAGAAGTACCAGCCAGTCACATTATGGAGCAGAGAGAATTGCACCCAGTTGTGTGTTTCATCAACTTTAGATAAACATATGTAGGATTTCTTACTATTTTGTCTCATCTGTATTTTCTTCATGCGTCTGAAGAGCATTGTCTGATGTTCAGGGTATGTGACATGTCTTTATGAGACTCGGTCGTGTTGTGAATGTGAGGCCTGCTCCAGTTTTCCTTAGCTGGTTTAGGCCTTTACGACTTTGCTATCTAAACTAAGAAGTATTTCCTAAAGTGTAGTCGGCTCTTAAAAGTACAGATGCTTTTCAACCTAGGGTGGGCTACAACCTAGGGCTACAATTTCATAAACTCGTTGTAATGTCAACACTTGAAAATACATTACAGGCCTGTTCCACCGAATGCCGAGTCTGAGTCACCCTAGCTTTAGTAGGCTTCAGTCACTCAGATTTACCCACATTTGGGAAGAATCATCTACTGCAGTGTCTTCTCTGTGGTACGGTAATGACTATATGATTTTACACTCCTGAGCACATGGGAGACCAGAATAGCTCACTGTCCACCCAGCCTCATAAGGAAGCGTGATCCTGAGTTAGGCATGGTGGCATATACTGGTAATCGCAGCACACAGGTGGCGGAAGCAGAAGGATTGCTGTGAGTTCAGTTCAAGGCTAGCCTGAACAGCAAAGTGAGACCCTGTCTCAACACCTTCCACACAGAAACAAAGTCAGAGGTGGCACCTGACAATATATTCAAGGTGGGGTGTATCTCTGTTCTGCATGAAAGTCAGTGCATGAGTTAGGGTGTCATCACTGGTCTTTATTTTCCATATCCAGCTCCCCTGGAGTCCTGCAGCTGCTCGTGTGTTGGGGTAGGGAGTAGGGAGCACTGAAGACAGTCCTGCCTGGTGGGATTGACCGTCATGATTCTGTACAACGTATGAGTATAAGTCCATCGTCTTTGTAATGACACATTTTAGTGCATGTGATAATGATCTCAAGTTTACACACGTGACTCTGGAACTTGAGATTTCTCAGTTCTTTGGGCCACAAGTGTCTTAGATGAATCTGGTTGACACCATTTGAGGACTTTCAACTCCGTTTGGTTTGTTTTTTTTTTTTTTCTTTTCTTTTCTTTTTGAGACAGGGTCTCGCTATGCAGTTCAGGCTGGCCTTGAGCTCACTTTGTAGCTCTAGGCTGGCCTCAAACTTGGAACGATCCTCCTGCTTCAGCCTCCCAAGTGCTGGGATTACAGGCATGTGCCATCGTGCCCAGCTCTTCAACTCCCTGTTCTATACAGCCGTATCATCGTGTTGCTGGGCAGAGTGTGCCGGCACCCCCATTTTGAGAAGGGTTATTGTCTTGTGTATCGTGGCGTTTTCCCATGAGGGTAATGAAATTCACATCGACTTCTGATTTGATTCCAAAAGGAGTCTTGGTGCTTTAAGGTTATTTATCCAAGTGATTATTGAAGTGAACAGCAGGTTGAACTTATTTTGAATTATACCCAAATTTAGTGGGAAAGGGGCTGTATTTTACATCTCATGGTGGAATATTTTTACTGTTTCTGTATGAAGTTAGCTGGGGCACTCTATTTGAATGGTCCACAAAGCCCCCAGACTTCTGTTCTTTCCACAGGTGTTGCTTCTGTGTGTTTATAACATGTTATGGAAGATGAGGAGATGTAACTTTTTTTGTGTAATATTAAAGGAAATTTGTTTGTCATCTGTTTCATTTATGAGTTATGTTTCTTTCATTCTGTTTATATTACATAACTTAAGTATTGTTAGTAACTCAAGATGATCCTCTCTGTTTTATTCTCCCGAATGTTTCCCTCTTACAGAGAATGAAATAATCTTCAGGGAACACAGACCTTTCAAAAATCACATACCTCACAGTGGCGAATCTGTTAATGTCAGCTACTAACATGTTGGCACATGTCCTCAGCACTGTCACAAATGTTGACTCAAGCAACCCAAGTGTTGTGTTTTTATGCAGTTTTTCAAAGGTGGGATTGATTCTATTTTAGTAGCACTCTTATCAGTATTAGGTGACATTAGGCATGGATATGATATATGGGGTTTTTTTTTGATATATGGTTTTGTAACAAAAATACTTTGATTTTATTGATATGAAAACTACTTATTTTGAGACATGCATGTTTTGTGTTTGCCATTTCTCATAAAGCAAGGTCAAAATGGAAATGAGAAATCCTACTCTCTTAAATGAACTGAAGTTGAAACGTGAGACTTACCCAGGGTTCCACATGCAATTCATTCCTTTGCTGTGAGATTACTACCCAGTTCATTTACAAGCTCACAAACTTCTGTTATGCAGTACCTTGCAATGTGAAATGTTAATGTAAGTTACTCTTTCTTTTCATGTCCTGCTATCTCCTCAAGTTTTATAGTTCTTTTGGATGTCTTACACAATGTCAAGGTAAGATGCTGGGTAAAAAGTATTACAAAAAAGGATACTTGTTTTAAAAAAATGTTTGTAAAGTTCTGTGAATGCCACAATCAGATTTAATTCATTCTTGAGAAGGACTGTAAGAAACAAGCAGCTCAGTTGTAGGAAGGAGTACACCGGAAAGTTTTCAAGACTCAGATGGTAAAGAAGTTTGCATGATGGTGTCCAGCATGGGCCTGTGTGTTGGCAAGAAGCCTGACCCTACTCACAAAACTCCTTCAGCGGGGAGGCGACCGTGTGTGCTGCTTTGCTGAGGACTGTCCTTGATGGTGCTAGTTTCTCCTGTGTAATGTCTCTTAACGGCCTCTGTCTTTTGAGCAAGTTTTCTGTATTTGTAGGGGAAGTGTATATGGGGATCATTATATGTAAGCTGTATTAGTTGAAATCAACTTTAATTAAATAAATTTTGTAGAAAAGTTGCATAAAATACTGCTTCTAGGAAAGATCAAGTCTCTCACCCTGACGTGTCATGGTGCAGGGTTTAGTTGTGCTCATTCCTCTAGCGATCAGAGTGAACATAGGATTAGAAATACCTGTGCCAAAGGCAGCTTCTGTCACAACAGAATTGCCAAGACGGACTTTCTATGACGACCGTACTTGTTACGCAGCTTTTTTCTCTTTTCATTTTTATTGCTACCATCTTGGTTTGATTTTTTTAAAATTTATTAATTTTTTTTGAATCAGGAATTGAACTCAGGACCTCATGCTTGCCAGGCAGGCACCATACAACTGAGCTATATCACTGGCCCCTTGATTTTTAAAATTGTAGTCATTTGCTTTGTGGTGTTCACAGCGTCCATTTTAATTTATACAAATACAAATCTTTCTCAGTTATCTTTTTTCTCGGACATTCTGAAATCATGCCTCCCTCATTTGTTGAGCTTTGCTCTTCAGTAATCCGGTCTTAGCACAGGCAAATGCCCCTTTTGTGAACTTGCCTCTTTACTCTTCGCTTTCTACTAAGTTTTGCCCACCCATCAGTTTGTACTTTGAAGCCCAACTCTGCGGTGTGATAGAATTTGGAGGAGAGGCTGTGTGAGGTACCTGAGGCTATGTCTTACTCTCCCTGTTGCTGAGGCGCAATACCCAACATTCCAGAACTCTTGAAGAGAAAAGGTTTATTTTGGCTTAAGTTTCAGCAGTTTTATTGCACGGCTGGCAGGCTCAGAAGTGGTACGACGGAGGGGCCTGTCATGGAGGGAAGATGCTCTGTGGCCGCCAGGAAGCAGACACGAAGGGAGAAGCCAGGGAGGGAGACACTACCGGTCACCTCTGCTACAACCACCTCGAGCAAGCAGGCCCCACCGCCCAACGGCACACGCAACTCCTGACCTCACTCGTGGACGTGCACCGAGACCCAGCACCTTCCGGAGCCCCATGTGGCGTGCAGCAGAGTTCTGGGGAGCTCCTGTATCCAAGCCCTGACGAGTCACATGAGTGCCCAGGGGAGAACCTCACTCTGCTGTGAGAGGACACAGCAGAATGTTTCCATGTACAAGCCATAAAGGTGGCTTTTACTAGGAGCCAGAGCAGCAACAGCCCGGAGCTTTCCAGGGAGCTTTCCAGGCCGCAGAACAGGTGAACGCCTGTGTTCTGTGGGAGTGTGCTGGTCTTGGTGTTGTGTTGTACTAACGTGAGCAAAGGCACTCATCCAGCCTGATTTCCCCACAGTAGCCACACACTATATTCTGTGGTCCTTGTATATCGGTCTCACTGCCGTGGCTCCAAACCCTTTGATGAAGTCATGTCCACTGATGAGTACTAGACTTCTACATTAAACTGATACCGTCTAAATGATATGCAAGCACAAGCCCATACACATAACATGTACACATGTAATTCTGTCTTAGTTTGTTGTTGCTGAGACAAAATACCTGATGTCTAAAGTTAAGGGAGGAAAGGTTTAGCTTACAGTTTGTAGAGGTCTGAGTGTGTAGTTGGCTGACTCCAAGGTAGGGTGGTGGGGCAGAGGAGCATTGCAAGTGCAGTTCATGGAGCCCACAAGGTAGCAAAAGCAACAAGGGGGCTTAACAGCATCTTTCTGCCCCTTTTATACTCACGTGTGCTACTGGGATTACAGCAGTGCCAAAGCAGTCACCAGACTGATTTAGTAATCGCACGCCCTTAATCCTAGCATTGCACCTCGAATCAGTTACATACTCTAGATCCAGGCGCCTCTGAAAAAGCCTCACCTATGACTGCATGAGGCTTGGGGGGGTCATCTAGACACAAGCCCTAACAGATGCCAACACATAAAACTTATTTACTAGCTTTTAAAAAGTCACACTGTCGGCAAGATCTTCCTCATAGTTTCAGGCAATACTTAATTCCTAAATTTGCCTTCCAGATGTAGGATTCCTGCTTGTAGCTGCATGAGAAATATGAAGGAATCCAACCACTGCCATCCTTGGCTGAGTAGAGGCCACCTGAAGCCTCTGCCGTCCCCTCAGGCATCGTGGGTTAGTGAGGCCCACTAGCCACAGCTTTTCCCGGTAACGCCATCCCGTTCTCCAGCCTCCTCCTGGCAGGACCACCGCCCCCTGCATTTCTCAAGCTTTGTCGCTAGCAGATAGCCGCAACTCCTCACTGAACGTTTTCCCTCAAAGTGTGCATCTCAGAGGAGGTCCTGCCTTACAGGTCTTAGTCGATGTGAAAAGCTCTTGCTCCAGGTTTTAAGACATTTTCCACGGTACTAAAATTTAGACATAGCTGGCCAGAAGTTTGCACGTTTTATCTTGGCTTTATTGATCAAGGCCTCTAGTATGGGGTGGGGAGCCAATTTGGAAATAATCCTCCCCAGTGAGACAAATACAAAGGCAAGCCATCAGTAGTCATCTGGTTTTTCTAGTTGAATGGAGGTGAGAAAAAACCAACAAATAAATAAATATCCAGCAAATAGACGTGTTGATAAATGCAGGCAGGCCTCGTGTAGTGACCAGGCTCATTCCTGTGCCAGGTCATTAATAAACTTCTCTGTGTGAGAAATTGTACGTAGTACGTACAGTACAATATTCAGAACAGAGACATGGTCAAAGTCATCTCCAGCTTGACCTTGCTTTTCCTTGCACAACTCTTACATGCAGGACGTTAATGAGAGGCGGCATAAACTACAGTGCTGTGCAGTGCAGCGAGCAGAAGGTACAGTCCTGTGCTGTAGAAGAGGCTGCAAGCCACACTGCTTGTTCCTGCATCAAAGGTCCGAGTGTGGGTCACAAGTTTGAACAGCTGTGAAACAGGTAGGTTGTTAGATGAGGAATATCTATTTTGAAACAACCAGTTTAGAATGATCCAAAAGCTGGTGGCCAAAATGAGGAAAATTTAAACCCCAGTAAACACCCAACATGAGCCAAGTAGCTGCTTGGTCAGTAGGCACAGAGGCTCTGCTGTGGTCATCACTGAGCCTGAAAAGGCAAGAGTAGCTGTGGTACTATCCTGGCCAAAGGTACCCCGAAGGATCTTCCCAGGGGCTGCTACACAAAAGCAGGGTGCCCCACGATCACAAAGTCAGCTTTTCCCAAGCCACAGGTAGCTAAAACCTCCAGGGAGCTATGGAGTGGTACAGACATGTTTATTCCTGAGCAAATCGCAGCTGCTCTCTAAACACACCCCAATGTCTCTAGCCTCTTGAAGTCTCAGTCTGAACTTTCCTGTCAGACAGTGGTTAAAGAACTCTGAGCTCCAAATTGGCTTGTAAAGAGGCCTCAGCACAGCTCAAGGCTTACAGGGGCTGACATAAGCCCCCAGGTGAATTTATGAAAACCCCCAAGGTAAGGCAAAGGAAGCAAGTGGCCTCATGTCTCTGCAGGGTAGATTTAAATCTCCAGAGGAATGCTGCCTAGAGGGTGTTGTCTTGTCCCAGGCCTGCATTTCTCAAAACTGCTACTACCCGATGGGAAGCTCCCTGGCCACCCTCCCCGGCCCAGCTCTTCGAGTTTTAAAGGGAGATCTTTTGTGCCTTGCATTCATATGGTGGAGAAGGCATAGCTCGGGTGCCCCCGCATAGAATCTCACTGCAACATGTCCACTTAGTTGTGGGGAAAGGACTGATTGCTAATGGATTGATTACTGATGGTCGGCTTATGATCCCCAGCTGAACGGAGTGCACGTGGTGCTGGGTGTGGGAGGCTCGCCCGAGGGTTGTTACCATCAGCTGAGAGGCAGCATTGGAAAGGGATAATGAATTTCTCTTGTTGGTTTTAGTTAGGTTCTTTGTTCTAATAAAAGGTGATTGAGATGAGTGGGGCCGCCGCAGTCTGAGAGACTGTAAGCCCCTTGATCCCAGATTTTTAGCTCTCTTGTTTTTCTTGTCTCTTTCACTTTTTCTTATTCATCCGTGGGCACCTCGTTCTCGGGACCTGTCACTACAGTTAATACCAACACTTAGTATACATCTTCTGGATGGTACTGAAACCTGCCTGTCCTGGAATAAGGGTAAGCAGAGAAAGATAAAGCACAGCAAAGCAGTGCTGCAGTGACTACTCCAACGAACACGAGGAAATGGTTCTACCTCTGCCTGTCTTCTCATACCCCAGCAATAACTCAATCGCTGTCTTTCAGTAATGTCATTCCACTCGTGAAGGAGAGCCCCGCGGGTCTTCCTCACCACTGAGCAGTCTCTCCCCTAGTCTGTCGTGTTATAAATTCAGTTTCCCACACGTAGTACTTGGAGGGCAGATCAAGTGTCACAGTGATTTCTTGATTTGAAATCTGACCTGAGCTGAGGAAAACATGCAGCACCATAGGGATGCCTCCGATCACAATGGGGCCCCAGCCTCAGGGCCCAGAAAACCTCTGAGATCCAAGTGTCTTGTAGTGTCTTGGGGTGTGTGACCATATTAGAAACATATTCTTTGGGGACTCTTGGGTGTATTTATTAAAACATGTTTCTCACAATGTCCCAGAAACTTATCCAACATTCAGAGCTACAATTAAGTAGTTGAGTGAAAAGATCCCAGGAATTCTAGGAAGCAATGCTTTGGACAATGTCAAATGAGATTCTAATGAGTGACTCCTTAGAGCGTTTAATTCACTGAAGTGCAACTTCATGGGCAGTGTGGAAAGTGGTATCTGATGGCTTTATTGCAGCATCTCTATAAAGACTTTATCAGACATGATCTCTTTGAGGCAGGTTATTTGGACAGTTCTGCATCGTATGGGCGTAGTGAGAGAGGAAGACTGTGTCCATGGTTTTGTACCTTAACGCATGTTTTATCCCTTTATCACTGAAGTCTTTCTCTGTCATTGTACTGTATTTCCCAACAAATAAGACCTACCCAGAGAATAGGCCCTAGTATGATATTTCATTGTGCTTGTAATATAAGCCCTACCCTCAAAATAAGCCCCAGTTAAGATCATGAGCCAGATGGGCACATTTACAGCATGCAGCCATTCCAACACAGGACTACTGTTGAATCATAAAATAGTATTAATATACAATTAAATAGCAATAAGTAATAGTATTGACATCAGTACTTATAATTGTTTGTAAATACTCAAGCAGGCATCTTTGGAGAAGAGGTAAATGCCTGTGTAAACAGATGAACTCGAGATTTACTGCCTAGTGACTAGAGTACAGACACAATGCACAAATAACATACACACTTGAAATTGAACGGATATGGTTGTGTCTAATATGAATCTTCATAATTCAGTCTGTCGTGCATTGTAAGGGATGTACTTAATGCAGTCATATGAAATAAATGTTTTCTGAATTTGGGTGCCTGCAACATTTTGTGACTTGTGTGGACCTTTTTTTTGAGAGAGTGTCTCACAGCGCAGCCCAGACTGGCCTCAAATTTGCTGTGATCCTCCTGCCTTGGCCGCCAAGTGCTGGGATTACAGGCATGCACCATCATGCCCAGCTGCGCTGTCTCATAAATCTGTAGTGAACACTTGGTTTAATGGAAACTTTGTGTAGCCCGACCTGAAGGAGGTCATGGCTTTAGGGAAGGATTCTTGGAATAAGATCACTGACAGCTGTGTTACCAGTGCACTCCGAGCAGGCTGCCTGGACAGGAGGTGCTCATTTAAGGAACGCTGTATTGCTGGGTGGGAGATCGGGGCCAATGGTTCTACAAGACATGGAGTTGCACGAGCTTCGGGCTGCAATTTGGAGTTTGGAGAGTTATGATGATGTTCCAAAAGATGACAAGAGTGTATTTGGATAAATGTAGATCTGGGTATATGAATAAATGTAGATTTGGGTACATGAAAAATAAGATATCCCCAGAAAATAAGCCCTGTTGTGTCTTTGGAGCAAAAATTAATATAAGACCCAGTCCTATTTTCAGGGAAATATGATAGCCCAACCTCAGACTGTTCTGTAGATCTCCTCTCCTCTCCTCTTCTCTGAAGAGTGGCTGTGGGTTTGAGCAGGGCTCCTTGTTCACATTCACTGACCTCCTCTCCGTGATTTAACCCTTTTCCTCGATGGCTTTCACCCAAGCAGTTTCTCATTCTTAAAGACAGAAGCCTCTGTCCCGTGTCCCAACATCACGTTTAACATTGCTGTATCCCTTGAGAATGGGGGGGAAACAATCACCTAGTCCTTCCAACTCTGGGTCAAGCTGTGCATTTAAAATAGTGGTTATTCCTCCATTAGTGGTGCCATGTTTCCCAGTCTGTGTGCGATGCAATGTCCTTGTGCATCTGGGAACTCTCAGTGAGTGCTCCCTGCATTCAGGATACTTTCCGCATGTGAGATTCCTATCACAGTCCCCCAAGGGTGTCTGTGACTCTCCCACTGCCAGGATGGCTGCTTTCTTAGACATCTTTTATGGGATTGAGTGAGTGAAGGTTTTTACACAGCACTCACACTTATGAGACAGTCCAGCTGGGCATGATGGTGCATTTCCCGTGTCCTTAGTATGAATTCTTTCATGTATTTGAAGGGAACTAGAATATCTGAAAGCTTTCCCACAGTGCTCACATATATAGGGTTTCTCTTCAGAGTGAGTTGCTTCATGTCTGTGCAACTGAGTCCCAGTAGGAAATGGTTTCTCATTTTCTACTGAGAGTGTTCATGTCTGTAGCGTTTTTTTCCACTGTGAGTCCTTCCATGGTATACAAGAGAATAGTAGCAGAGTAGCATTTACCACACTGATATACAAATGGTTTCTTTCCAGAATGAGTATGTACACTCACTTGAAATATCCACAAAGTATCAAAGAGTTTCCCACATTGTTTACATGCATACAGTGTATTTCCACTGTGAAGCATTTCATCATTTTCATATGTCTTTATTTGAAGAAGAGATTACAGTGGAATCTGGCTTATCATTTTATCACATTGTGCGCTTTATGTCCATTGAGTCTCTTTAA
This sequence comes from Chinchilla lanigera, assembly GCF_000276665.1. NCBI lineage: Eukaryota > Metazoa > Chordata > Mammalia > Rodentia > Chinchillidae > Chinchilla > Chinchilla lanigera. The sequence goes on along the minus strand of NW_004955524.1, from coordinate 321,915 downwards.
CACAGTTTCTACAAAAAATGGAAATACACTATAGTACTAAGGTTTAAGTTATGAATTACAAGGAGAATTGGTCGATTTATGCAGTGTACAAACTTTTTAGGTAGACAGGACTCTGTCTCATAACCATTCTAACCAGCTAAGATTACTAGCATGTGCCATCATCCCTGGTTCCATATGGCACGATGAAATGCTTTATAGTACTCCTTATGGAAAAGCACAGAGACAAAAACTACTTTGTACTTAGGAGTATTTGCATATATAAATATGTACGCGCTCTTCAGGATTGATACCAGCCTAAAAGCAAAATTTATTATGGTTTTATGGGTAACTTACAGAAAACATAATAGTCATGTCCCACTTTTAGTTTTGGCTTTTGGCTTTTGTTGTGTCACACAGGCTGGCCTTGAACTTATTTTGCAGGGTAGGCTGCCCACATGTTTTAAAGCTAACTATATGAAACAAAGTTTCTGTGCATGGCAATCTGTGGTGTCAGGTCATTGTTCCAGATATTTTATTTTTTTTGGTTTTTCTCCGGTACCGGGAACTGAACTCACGACCTTGCGCTTGCCAGGCAGGCGCTTTGCCGCTGAGCTAAATCCCCAGCCCTGTTCCAGATATTTTAAACACTGGAACATTTTGGATTTCGGATTTTTCTGAAAATTTTTCTTAATGTTACTCAAATTTCAAATTTTCTTGACAGATATTCCCAGAAGTAATGGCATAACACTTCCCAAACATGGAAAAAGAGTTTTACATACACATATGTGAGACATAAAGAACTCCAATTAACCATGACCAAAATAAATTACACCAAAGCACATAATAATCAAGATTCCATAAATTCAGCATGAGAATGGAATATTAAAAGCTGTTAAAGAAAGAAACAAATCACCTATGAAAGAAAGCCCATCAGAATCATAGCAGACTTCTCAACACAAACCCTCAAGTCAAAAAGAGCATGAAGTATTTCAGGTCCTGAAAGAAAACAACCTCCCACCCAAGTTGATGTAACCTGAAAAACTACCTTTCAGAATCAATTGGAGAATAAGACACTTCCATGACAAAAAACAACTAAAGAAATTTATGACCACCAAGCCAGTTCTACAAAATGGTCTGAGGGTATTTTAGAAAAATACAATGAAGACCACAATTCCAAGAACATTAATAAAAAGAAGCCACCAGGCAGGGCAAGAAAGTAAACAGGTGAAAGGAAACCAACAGAAGGAAAATAATATGACAAGGATAAGACAATATGTATTAGTTCTAACCATCAATATAAATGGTCTCAATTCACCAATCAAAAAATACACTGGCAGAATGGATGAAGACACAAGAGCCAACAATATGCAGCATACAAGAAACACATTTAATTGAAAAAGAAATTCATTTACCAAAAGTCAAAGGGTGGAAAACAATACTCCTTGCAACTGGAACCCAGAAAAAAACAGGGATAGCTGTTCTATTTGCAGACAAGTTGAAAATCAAGCCAAGACTGATCAAAGGGGATAAAGAAGGTCACTACATACTTGTTAAGGGAAATCTCCAAGAAAAGATAACAATCATAAATATATATGCACTCAATACAGGTGTACACAATTATATTAAACCAATATTATTGGGCATGAAAAATTAAATAAGTACTAACACAATTTTAATGAAGGACCTTAATACCCCACTGATAGTGAAAAATAGATAAATAGATCAATCAGACAAAAAAACCAACAAATCAGAACCAAACTAAACCTGTAAATAAATGGAATTAATAGATGTCTACACAGAGTTCCCACCCACAAGAAAATATCCATTCTTCTCACCTGTGCATGGGATGTTCTCAAAAATGAACCACATACTAACCCAAAGAACATGCTTAAGTAAATGTAAAGGAATTGAAATTATCCCATGCATATTATCTGACCATATGCAATAAAATTAAATTGGGAGTCAATGGCAAAAGAAACCACAAAAACTCCATAAAGAACTGAAATTTAAAAAGCACCCTTCAGAATAACCAGTGGGTCACAAATAAAACTAAAAAAAGTATGAAACACTTTCTACATCTAAATGATAATGTTGATGCAACATAGTGGAATTTATGAGCTGTCATCAAAGCAGTCCTATGAGGGAAATTCATAGTTGTGAATTCTCATACCAGGAAACCATAACAAACTCAAATAAACAAGCTAACATTGAACCTTAAAGATCTAGAAAAGTGAAATCCAAAGCTTGCAAGAGAGTGGAAATTATAAAGACAGAGCAGAAATTAATGCAATGGAGACTAAGAAAACAGTACAACAATAAAAGAACCAGAGTTGGTTCTTTGAAAGATGATAAACCTTTAGCCAACCATACCAGAAAAGGAAAGAAAAGACTCAAATTCATGCAATTATGAATGAAAAGGGAGAAATCACAACAGATTCTGCAGAAATCCAAAGAAATTATCAATACCTGCTTTGAGAACTTTTACTCTAATAAGATGGAGAACACAGAAGAAAGGGACAAATTCCAGGATACATATGAATCACCAAGTTGAATCAAGAGGATCTAAAAATTCTAGACAGCCCAATATCAGTGAAATTTAAAATGTAATTTGAAAATTTATCACCAAAAAACCCAGGTTGGGACCAGGGATATAGCTCAGCAGCACAGTGCCTGCCTGGCAAGTGTGAGGTCATGAGTTCAATTCCTGGTACCAAAAAAAAAAAAAAAAAAAGTCCAGACCCAGATGGATTCACTGCTGAGTTTTACAAGAAATTTAGAGAAGAGCTAATGCCATTATTTCTCAAACACTTTAATAAAATTGAAAGGGAAGAAATACTCCCAAAGTCATTCCTGAAGCAAGTGTTATGCTGATACCACAACCACAGAAGGACCCTACTAAAATGGTCATCAGGCCTATCTTCATAATAAACATAGATGCAAAAATCCTCAGTAAGATACTAGCACGCAGAATACAGCAAATCATCAAGAAGATTATATACATCATGACCAAGTGGGATTCATCCCAGGAATGCAGCGATGGTTCAACATATGCAGTTCAATAAATATAATACACCATTTCAGCAGTGCCAAGGACAAAAATAACATGATTATCTCAATAAGTGCAGAAAAAGCATTTGACAAACTTTAACACCAATCCATCATTAAAAAAAAATCTTAGAGATAACTGGAATAGATGGTCTGTGTCTCATTTCTAACAAAAGCCATCAATGATAAACTAACAGCAAACATCGTACTAAATGAACAAAAATTGAAAGCTTTTACTTTAAAACCAGGAACAAGACAAGGATGTCCACTTTCACTACTCCTACTCAATATAGTTCTGCAAACATTAGACAAAGAAATTAAGACAAAGAAATAAAAGGAATAAGGATAGGAAAGGAAGAAGTTAAATTACCATTATTCACAGATGACATGATACTCTACATAGAAACCACCAAAAACTCCACTAAAAAACTTCTAGATTTGATAACCAAATTCAGTAGCATAGCTGGATACAAAGGCAACACTAAAAAATCTGTATCATTTCTAGTATACAATGAACTCACTGAGAGAGAAATTAGGGAAACAATACCATTTACAATAGATTTTAATAAATGAAATACTTAGGAATCAATCTAACAAAAGAAATTAAACGTTTATATGCTGAAAATTACAGTACTCTGAAAAAGGAGATGGAAGAGAATATTAGGAAATAGAAAGATATCCCTTGCTCTTGGGTAGAAAGAACCAACATAGTGAAAATGGCCGTACTTCCAAAATTGTTATACAGATTTAGTGGAATCCCAATCAAAATACCATTAGCATACCTCACAGATCTAGAGAGAACTGCATGGCAAATACTTTAAAGAATTAACAACTAGGGCCAGGCCAGCTCAGTGGCATAGCACCTGCCTGGCAAGCATGAGGTTGTGATTTCGATTCCTGGTACCAAAAAAAAAAAAAAAAAGTTAATAAAAAAAGAATCAAAAACTGGGATCTAATCCTATTAAAAAGTGTTTGCAGATCAAAAGAAATCACCAACAGAGTCAAAAGACAATCCACAGTGGGAAAAAAGTTTGCCAACTGTCCCTCAGACAAAGGACTTTTATCTAGAACATATAAAAAACTGAAAAAAATCAGGCCACCCAAATTCAATGACCCAAGCGCAAAATGGGCATCAGATGAATATGCAACTTTCAGATGAAGAAATACAAATGGCAAATAAATACATGAAAAATAAATGTTCAACATCATCGATCATTCAAGAAATGCAAATTAACACTGAGGTTCCATCTCACCCAGAAAGAATGGCTGTGGGGGCTGTGCAGAAAAAGGGACTCTTCTCCACTGTTGGTGGGAGTACAAACTGGTACAACCACTGTGGAAATCACTGTACAGATTCCTCAAAAACCTAGAAGTAGAGGTCCCATTTGACCCAACTATTCCCCTTCTGGGTATTTTTCCAGAAGAATTAGAAACATACCTAAGCAATATATGTGTATCCATGTTTATAACAGCACAATTTGTAATAGCTAAATCTTGGAAACAACCCAAATGCCCAGCAACTGAGGAATGGTTAAAAAAGATGTGGTATTTTTATACAATGGAGTATGGCTCAGCTATTAAGAAGGTTAAACTTTAGGCTTTTATAGGTAAATTGATGTAACTTGAGACTATACCCATACGTGAAATAAATCAGAGTCACATGTGTAAAATTGTATTGTCTCCCTAGTGTAAGAAACTGAAAGAGTAAATAAGATCCAAAATGTACACCAGATTTTGTGAAATGGGAAGAAACTGCTCAAAAGGAAAAAAACAACTAGGATGGGGAAAAGGAGAAAAGAATGAAGGGAAAAGAAAACATTTATACACAAGATAGCTAATTATAGTACTACTTTCTATTAGTACTTTGAAAAGAACGGTTTGTGCTTATATTGTTTGATCAGTCTCTTATGTCTATATCATATAATCTGAGCAACTACTTGGATGATAACAATACATAATATATTAACCATTGTTAATCTCTTATTATCTTGTTTTGAAAGTGTGTATCATTGTTTTCACTGTTTTTTCTCTTTAAAAAATGTAACCCTACAGTGTCCTGTTGTATCTCCTGTCTCCTCATAGAGACACACAATTGTCTTAGGCAAATATTCTGACTTTTGAGCACAGACTGCCTCTGTCCTGGCATCTTCTGACCTTCCACAAATCTTGAGAAACATGCAGACATCCAAATACAAGAGACATTTAGATCTCCAAACAACATAAGTGCTCTATTTCATATCATAGTCAGAGTATTCAGTACTGAGGAAAGAAATGATATGGAGAGCTGTGAGAGAAAAATGCCAACTCATTCGTAAAGGCAAACCCATCTAGTAACTGCAGATCTCTCAGAAAAATCTCGACCATGAGGGTATAAAATAATGTATTTTAAACTCTGAATGAAAATATGTCAACTTAGATTATGATATCTGGAAAAGCTCTTCTTCAGAATTGAAAGATTAATAAAGACCTTCCAAAATTAGGGGAAAGTGATGACATTTATAACCACTAAGCCAGCGTTATAGAGAACATCTTAAAGAATGGAGCAAAGTACCGTATACAACCTAAAACTGAGACTACCAGGAGAAAACGGGAAATGCTTGGAGACACAGGCACTGCCAAATGTTCCCTCAATAAGGCGTCTGTACCACCGAAACAATAGCAGGAATCCGTGAGTGAGGGTACATAAAATTACAACCCGTAGCACAACGAAAGAAGCAATAGCAAAGTAATAAGACTGCCAAGAGGGTCAGAAAAGATCCTCAGCGGGTTGTCTTCTGGCAGAGAATTATTAGAGAGAAAATAGCCCTGTTACATGCATGTATTTATACACCAAAGTGAAGCCTAGTACTCTTCACAGACTGCTGTGTACTACACACATCTGTCTCACCAGTGCTGAGGCTGAGGAACGGTGCTGCTGGTGTTTCTCCCCTGTGGTCATCATTACTAGATTTACCCTGAATAATTTTGCGTACACATGTGCCCAAATGGAATTTTATTAGAGTGTTCTTCCTGGGTTTGCTTTATTTCTCCAGTGTTCCTTACAGGATGGAGTGACATTGTAACGTGTATGTCTGACTCCTGCTGTGGGCTCAGTTTTGCCCTACCCCATCTTACCTGCATTTTGTCTAGTTATGGGCAAATTGTCCGCCATGTTCCCTGCTCAGAAAGATTGCTGCACAGGGTGTTCTCTTACGTGCTGTCCTGTAAACAAGCTTGAAAAACCACCATAGCTACCCACTGTCTTAGGTACTTTTTGCATTACTGAGACAAAATAGCCAACCCCCCCAAGTTGAAGGAGGAAGGTTTACTTGGCTCAGTTTGTAGAGGTTTCAGTCCATAGCCAGCTGGCTCCGAGGCAGGGTGGCACGGCAGAGGGCATCAGAGGAGAAACAGTCCACGGCAGGCCAGACAGAAGGCGGCGGCAGCCTGCCATTGCCTTTTATCCCACGCAGGCTACTTGGAGGATGCCACTCAGAACTATGCTAATTCCATGCAGTGGACTAATTCAGTGATCACACCCCTTAGTCCCAGGATCACATGCCCTAGATCCAGCCAGTCCCAAGACGCCCCACCTCTGAGCACAGGAGTCTTTGGGGATGCATCTAGATAAAAGCTGTAACACTCAGGAGCAAGTCTGTTGAGGTACAGAACACCTGTGCATTTACATTCATAACTTTCACCCTTCTACACTCCCAGCAGGAGTGAGCAAGCACTCCTCATTCCCCACACCCTATCCAGCAGTGGGGATTTTCTAACTTGCCAAATTTTATGGATACACAGTGAAATTCAGTTGCCATTTTCCCTCTCTCTCTTTTCTCTCTCTCTGGCTCCCACACACTCTCTCTTTCTCCCTCCATAAATCCTTTCGTTTTGAACATCCTTCCATCTGTTTGGCTAAGCTTTTCTCCAATGTATTCATTCATATACTCTAATAATTTTTTTGCATTGTTCCTTACTTCTTGGTATCACTGTTTTGATCTGGGTATTATTTCATTACTGTGTATGTTTGTGTGTGTGTGTGTGTGTGTGTGTGTGTGTGTGTGTGTGTTGTTTGACACAGGGTCTCATTGTGTAGTCCAGGTTGGTCTTGAGCTATGTAGCCAAGGCTGGCTTCAAATTCATGGCTATCCTCCTGCCTCAGCCTCCTGACTGTCAGGATTACCAGGGAACCTGCATTTTGGCTACCCATTACATGAGGTCACATGAATTTTCCATGTTGGCTTTACACAACAACTCAGAAAGCTTTGGATCTTGAAACATTTTAGTTTTGGATTTTCATATTAGGGATATTTCCTATATTGAAGGATTTTTATTAGTACATATTTGTTGTACACAATATTTACATTCCATGTAGGGAATTGGTACGTATACATAAAACAGTGGAGTAGTACATAAAACATCTTGTGTGAGTTTGCCAGATCTGAGAGCACAGCTGACTTCTGACTTGCTCGACAGGAATGTTACTGTGGTCCCCGTGGTCATCAGAGAAAGAGACAGCTTGCTGTTGTTCAGACGAGCGACGGCAGTGTGTTCTGAAATTTAAACAAATTTTACTTTTGCTTCTTAACTTTACAAATTTTATAAATTAAAAAAGGAACTAAGGAATGTAAGTTTGTTTTTGTCTTTTTCAAGCAGCGTATTTGAGACCCTGGGTGAGGCTGAGGAGATGCAAGCCCAGCAAATGCGGTGTGCTACCCTTTCTATCTAAAATGCTGATACTTTCTTCATCATAGAGTTTTAAAAAACTAATTTTGATTTTACATGTTTCAGATTATGACACTTCAATTATGACCCTATAAATACCCATAATGTAAAAATAAGTGAAATAATTTTGAAGGAAAAAATGCTGCATTAAATATCATTTGATTCCTGAAATTTCTGGTGACCCCTTAAATTGAGCGCTTAAGGTGACTATTTCACCTTGATTAATGCCCCCAATAGGGACCAAAAATCCCACTTGTATTTCTTTTCCCTCCAAAGACCAAAAAATAGAGCTCATCATTAATTTATCCAGTGACCGAAAGATGGATAAATGCAAAAACCAGAGGAAGCACGGCCAGTCTTCTGCACACGCTGCGGGCGTGGAGGTGGCCCCACTCTGATCCCAGGTCCGGCCAGCATCCCTTACCCTGGGGTCCTGCTCACTGATCAGCTTTCACTTTCTGAAGTCCCCACACCCTGCTTCCAAGTCCTCCTTAATGATCCCTCTGGACCATGTGCTGTGATGTCTCCAAGACGGAGCCTGGAGAGGTGATTAAGGGCATGTGCCTGGAGACAGAGACGCCTAGACTTTCCAGCACCCTGCCCCTGAGCTAATTAGTGCTCAGCGTGGTGGTGCTAACTGCTAGAGGCCACGGCCAGCTCCAGAGCAGCAATGGATGGTCTTCACAGCTCTGGTTCCACTCGCCCGCCACATCCACCCAATGCCTTTGTTCATGGATCAAATTCCAGTCCCCTCCGCATGGATGTTTTCTCTCTCACCCCATCCCACCCTCTCAGGCTGTCTCTGTCCAGCAACAAGAGGGAGCTCCCTGGAGGGAGCTCCTGAAAGGCCCCTCTACTGAATCCTCTTCTTCCTCAGGTACAGAGCACACTGCTGTGGCCGTGGAGGCCACATCCGCTCCGGAGCCCACACCAGCTCTCCAGCCTCACGGCCTCCTGTGGGAAACCAAGTACCTTCGTGTCAGGACCTTTGTGCCTGCTCCGGCCTCTACTTGGGATGGCCGTTCCTCTTCTATACATCTTTAGGTCTGACATAACTGTCATCACCTTGGGAAGCCTTCCCCTGACTCTCTCCCCAAGACACCACCACCTTTACCAGCCCTCACTGCTACTGATTTATTTCCCTCAACACTGTTGTCACACTCATATATATATATATAATATGTATGTACATAATATATAATATATATATATAATATATATATACATACAGTCAAATCTATGTATCCATGAGGACTGACCCCAGGACACACCACAGATTCCAAAATAAGAGGATGCCCAAATCCCTTGTGTAAAATGGTAGTGTTTGCCGAGAATCCACACAACCCTCTCACATACTTTAAGTCATTTCCGGATGGCCAGAATACCTAACACAATATAAATGCTGTATAAATAGTTATTATGCTGTATTTTCAGGAAATTATGACAAGAAAAATCTATATACATTCAGTACGGATGCCATTTAAAAAAAACTTCAATCTGCAGTTGGTTGGATCCGAGGGTGCTGCATGTGAGGGTGTACGTGGGGGTGTCAACTGTTTGATGTCACTTAATATCTGCGTTCCCTTCTTGCATACAGATGCTGCGATTGGGGATTCTGTCTCATTTGTTCAGGGTTTTATCCCCAGTGGTATCTAGAAAGGGTCTGGCACAAATAGGTTCCTTTTTTTTCTTTTCTCATTCATTTATTCATTTATTTACTTATTTGCAGTACTGGGGACTGAACACAGGGTCTCACACAGAACTATATCGCCCCTCCTTTGTATTTTTTATTTTGAGATGAGGTCTTTTTCTGTTACCCAGACTGGCCTCGAGTTGTGATTATCAAAAGCAAAAAATTGTGATCATCTTGCCTCAACTTCCAAAGTAGCTGAGATTATAGTCATATGCCACTGTGCTGAGCATCTGCTCCATTTTAAATATAGGTTCAGTAGTTTTTCTACTTCAGAGAGGAATCACTGGTAAACTAAATTCATGTATGTATATTTGTTGACAGTGAGACTACTAATACCACTTGCTTATGAAGTAAAAGAGCTCAGGTATGTGAAGCTCTAAGAACCAGACTTACTGCCAGTCGTCAGACAAATGCAATCTCATACTGAGACTTTTCCGGAGCGTGCTCTAATTCCTACCCTGCTACATTTTGCTGATGGAAAACAGCATCATAGGCTCTGTACTGGGTATCCCAACATTACCTGATAATACCTATCCTCAGAACAAGCCCAGAAGGAATTGCCTCAGAAGAGCAGCCCTTGCAGCCAAGTGAGTGGTGCTTCTCTCATGGACTCCAAAGGTGTTCCATGTCTCTCGTGAGCCACACAAACTTGTCCTTTGCTCAGAACAGCCTGAGACTCTAGCCTGAAACTAATTTTGATACCAAAGCCAGTGCACTACTTAACAGTAGAGTTCCATTTTGAATGCTAATTAATGCATTCGTTTCCTAAGTCTGCTATATTAAAGTGCTGCAAATCCGCCAGCTTAAAAGAATACAGATTTATTCTCTCGCATTTCTGGAGACCAGAACTCTGAAATAAGTTTCACTAGGTTTGAGCAGAGGTATTAGAAAAGCTGGTTTCTTGTTGAGGATCCACAGGAGAATCTCACATCTTGCTTGATCCAGCTCCTAATGGCTGCTTCAATCCCTGATTCATGGTCTTTTTCTAATATAATTCCAATCTCTTCCTGTTGTTGCTACCTTTCTTTTTATCTACCTCTGGTTACAAGGACCCTTAAGATTCCATAGGGCAAACCCATAAAATCAGGAACCCCCCCCCCTTTAAACCTTTTAGCTGAATCACAGGGCAAAATCATGTTTGGTGAAGAAGAGAATATATTCACAAGTTCCAAATATGGTAATCATTCTGGATGGGGCAATACTCAACCTGCATTAACGAATGAGTGCATTAATAAAATTCAACCTTAAAAGCGGCCATAGCCAGTTCTGTCAGAAGTAGAAAGTGTCTATTCACTTGGTTGGAGCTAGTGATTCTTCCTTGCTTGGAGACATTAGTATTGACCTAAGACTGTGCTCTTCACCAAATATAAGCCTCTGCCTTCTGAGTCCTCCTTCTAACTAGAGCCCCTTTTCTGTGTTCAAATCCAAACTTCCTTTGCAGGCACTTGCAAAATGTGTGTCCTGATAACCAGTTCCGGATCAGTCCTGAATGTTTTTCATTCCTCCTTCACCACTGCATGGGTGTGTGGTCTTAGATAACTAGTTTAACCTCTCAGATTCATGTTTTATTCACCCCAAAATATGAATAATACAGATGTGGCTATTATATAAGTGTGGATATGTGGTAATGTAATGTCACATAGAGACGCTGCTGCGTAGGAAATGCGTAGCCCAGTATTTGGTGAATATGTGACATTCATGTACGTTTCCTCCCTCTGGATGCCCTTTCCAGAAAAGTCCACATCACACAGGGGCCTCCGCTCCCTTTCTGTGTTCTCAGCTGTATAGAATTTGCACAGAAGTTAGAGCTGCCAAGGTCCCGTGGATGTTTCCCCTCACAATGTGTGTCATAGCATCTCAACCAAAATTCTCCAGCTGTGGAAGAATGGGACCAGTTGCACGCAACCTGTATCTCCTCTGGTGTCACCTCGAGATAGCTCTGCTCTTGGACACATCCCCCAGTGGAGCCCTTCTCCTGTTTGACTCTCTTTCTTCAGCACCACCCCTCTTTGTTGTTATGACATCTGTCACCAAACTTGCACCAATGCATAATCCCCCCTTACAGCACAGTCCTGCCAAAGACATGAGGAATTGCTAACAGTGGATGGTTCTCTTTGAGATGAACAGCTTAATGTTTCTTGTGTAATTCTCCTTATTAAAATTATTATTTTCGTGTAACACCGCACATATTGCTTGATACATAGGAAGAGTTTGATGCATCATGATGCTTATGACTATTATTAATTTATTTCTTTGTTATATTGGGAAAAACTAAGTTTTTCTTCATTGCTTATTCAAGAACCATGTACATAGCATTCACGCGTCCATAGGGTAATTCTCACATGCCTGTAGACACGTGGCACCATGCTAGGCACAGATGATGGGAGGGATTCCATCAGACCTGGTCACAAATAGAAGATCATGATTGCTTGAGCCTAAGAACGGAGCTGAGAGGAACAGCAGCTGGTATGTGCAAACACCAGCTGACATGGGTCTTTCTACAAACACATGCTTTCAACAGTCCTATGAAGATGATCTGCTTTCCTCTACCCTACTTCACCCCCAAAGATTGACCGTTAGGAATTTTGCAGACAGAATTTTCTGTAGAAGCTCTTATTTATGGCGTTTTTCAGCTCCTTATTCCTGAGGCTGAAAATGATTGGGCTGAGGAAGGGGGTGAAAACCGTATAGGTGGTGGACATCAGAGCGTCAGTGTACAGAGAATGGGGACCCTTTGGCTTGAGGTAGATCATGGAGGCAAAGCCATAGTGCACAACCACCACAGTGAGGTGGGATACACACGTGGAGAAGGTCTTGTTCCGGCCCTCAGGAGAGGGGATCTTCAAGATGATGGCCACAATGAAGACATAGGAGAGGATAATGAGGGATAAGCAGCCTATCAGGGGTATGACACACACCAGGATGACACCCAGGGTGACAGAGCCTGTCTCCTCCCCGCAGGCCAACTTCAAGAGGGAAAACACATGACAGAGAATATGGCGGACCACATTAGACTCACAGAAGGTAAGGTGGAAAACTATCAGTGTCACCGTCATCCCCATGACTGAGCCACCAGCCCAGGACCAGGCCACAAGGTGGACACAACCCGTGGGGCTCATGAGCACGTTGTAACGCAGTGGGTGGCAAATGGCCACATAGCGGTCATAACCCATGACCATGAGCAAGAAGGAGTGGGCATAGCCGAACGTGAAGGAGAAGAACATCTGGGCAGCACAGGCCACAAAGGTGATGGCGTGGTGGGCGGAGAGCAGGTCGCCCAGCATGCGAGGCGTGATGACAATGGTGAACAGGATCTCAGAGGTGGAGAGGGCACACAGGAAGAGGTACATGGGCGTGTGGAGTCGGCGTTCTGTCCACACGGCAGCCAGGATGAGCAGGTTCCCCAGCAGCGTGAACAGGTACATCAGCAGGTAGAGCAGGAAGAGAGCTGGCAGCAGCTGCCGTGGGAAGGCTGAGAAGCCGAAGAGGATAAACTCGGACGAGGCGCTGTGATTCCTGCCAGGCATGGTGCTGCGTCTGGGGAAAGCGGGAGCGAAGGGAGGCTCAGCAGTGAAAACCCGAGCTCTGCCCCAGGTCAGATGGCCGTTTAAGAATTCTGTGCTGTTGAACAGCTGCTGAACTCTTTGGTCTCATTTCCCTCATCTGTAAGATCATGGTTCATATCATTCTGTATTGTTGTGTGGATAAAATGAAATAGGTACATTTAAAGTTTAAGGCAGAGTTCAGCTAGTTATTTTTTACCAGCACTGATGACCATAAATGAAAAGGCTGCATTTGAAACCTCTGCGGACAGACTGGATGATCAGGGTTGCTACACTTGAGTGTATCCTGGTTCTAGAAAACATGCATTTGGGTTAGATTTTTAAAGTTTTTTTTCCCTGTCTGAAAGTTTTTGTCTTTTAATTGATTGTTTAACTGCTTTACACTTCTTTTTATTCAGTGTTATCAGCAGTCACTTCTTCCCACGTGTTTACTACTTTTAAAAATGAAACTGATGAGTATGCCTGAATACAAAAGAAAGACAGATAGATGCCAGGAAAAATTCACCACAGAACATTTATGCAGAAATCTTAACAGAAACGAATGCAAGAAAAAATTGACCATTTGTCCCTATGCCACTGAGAAGAACTAGGGTTTCCTGCAGCAATGGCTGCTTCACATTCTGAATATGGAAGCAAACCTCAGTCGTCCCATACCAGTATGAAACGAAGTTTATGTGGATTACACAACAGTGATGTTAGAAATCAGAAGAGAAGCTTTTCACATCACATGTGTTTTCACTGCAAAAACTGTATTAGTGTTTTGAGCAATAAAGATAAACTGAGTTAAGAAATACAATAAAATAATAATTTAAGCACTGCAAGTTCAAATTTTAGTCTAAACCCATACTTTGAGTGAAATATAGAAGTTTCAAAATATTTATCAAGATACTTCAAGAAAAGAGCACAAATACATAGTGAAACCAAAATGATTAACAAGGTGAGAAATAACTAGAAGAATGCACCAAGAGCAAAATGCAAACTAAAAATTTGGAAATAATTATAATGATCATGAATATTTTAAAAATAAACAAAATTATTATTTAATGCATTTTAGACAGCAGATAATTCTTAGAAAAATACAAGTCTGACACAAGAAAAAAGGGGATGTGGAGAGTGAAATAGGTTGTCAGGATGCTGATGTGCCATTCAAAGACCTTTGGGGCCTACAATCATCTCTCCAGCAGATGTGCAAGCAAGCCCACTAACTGTTAGGGTAGATGATTAGCATCTTCTACATGTTATTCAAATGAGTGGACAAGAGTTGAGAAACCTGCACAGCTCATTTCATCAGGTTGATGGAATCTTTTCCTAAACCAGGTGAGAATGTTTACAAGAAAGTGTTAATTTCACTTCACCTGTACATGCAGATTTTAAAATCCCAGATAAACATAACCTAGGGAGAGACAAGGATGAACTAGAAAACAGTTTGTCATAATTAAGCGGTGTTTGTGTGCCTCATCCCTGACAAAAGTACTTTGGCCTCTGAAACATATCATGGGCTTATCACAACAATTCAACAGAAAATTCGTACTCCTATTCCAGTCTTGGTAAAAGTACACTTTCTAAAAGTCCAGCTCTATGAATTTTTTAAAAGGCTCCTCAAAACACAAATCAAAAGGGAGATACTTACCTCAGTTAAGCTTGTGTGCCATAAAAGTAGCACACAGGACCCCGAATGGAGCAACTGTAGATGTATTATTTTAGGATTGGGAACAAGGCAAGTACACTCACTGTTTGCTGTTCTTTTACATGAAACTGAAAGTCACGAATGCCTCCTGAGGGGAGAAAAGGAACATGAGTAAGGACTGGAAGCTAAGAGACAAGATCATAGCTAGAAATGGTGAGAGAATCAGGGTGCAACTCCTTAGAACAACAGGAAGCACAGTGCTCCTGAAGACAAGATCAACTGGCAAAAAAAAAAATAGTGTTTCTCATAGTTTTACCATTCGAAATATATCATGTACGTAAAAGCAGGAGTTTCCCAATAGAAGCATAAATTAGAAAGAAATAGCTCCCAGTTAGGTTTCACAGTTCTTTGTTTGTTTGTTTGTTTGTTTGTTTTGGCTTTTTCCAGCACCGGGAATCAAACTCACGACCTTGTGCTTGCCAGGCAGGCGCTGTGCCGCTGAGCTAAATCCTCAGGCCGGTTTCACAGTTCTTTTACACTCAGTAACTATAAAAACCCTCAGTACTTTTGTTTAAGTTGATTAAACCACCAGTTTTTACCATATTCAAAATTAACATGTAGAATACTTTAAATTACTCAATGTTTTTGCTAATATGTCTTATATCTGCTTGGAAGGAGACAGCTAGGTGCACTTATCTTGTTCTTCATTTAGTCTGTGGAAATATGTTGGATTAATTGAGGAAAGTACTTCCTCAGATGTTACTGGAAATTAAGGGACTCAGGCACAACAAGAAAGTCTTAGGAATCCCCAGGGTGTATGTAGTACACTTTGGAAGGCTGCTGGAATGGAATGTGTAGGATTTCACCCAAAATCATCAAAACTTACAAAGAGAAAAATTTTAAGCATTAACACATTGTAGATGACCTGAATACACCTGCAAATTGGATCAGATGTTCCTGAATTGAAAATATTCCAAATTTCTAAAATACTTCCGAATATTCTAAAATATCCCAAATTCCTTGAATTTTATTCATAAAAATAAAAGTACAATAATCTCTGAAAATCTGATTTAAAGATGGATACTATCAGATGAACACACTAATGAGAGAGTTATTCTAAGTTGTAAAAGTGTGAACCTAACAGTATGGAAGCACATTAAATTCTTTAGAAAATTCAGAATGTGCTGCTTCATTATTTAAACTGAGAGACATGATAAATCAGACAACACAAATCAAGGGGAAGTAGTAGGGTCTTCACTTGTTTGTGGTGGGAAAACTCTCCTATTCTGGAACCAAGTAAATCTGATTTTGCCAGACAGCATACTACAACATTGGGGTAGAGATGGTTTCAATATAGAAACATGAAATTATGAACTCTAAAGTGCTGTATACAGGAATTGTAGGAAAACAATGATAGAGAAAAACTTCAATATGCAAAAACAAATGCCAAGATGACCACAAAAAGATATAGCTTAGGATTAATAAAGGATATCTTAAATCACAGTAAAATTCAGATGGAAAACTGGGAATGATATTTGCATTTTCCAAAACTGGCAAAGGAATAAAACAAAAAAAAAAATCAGTTGCATCAAGAAGTTACAACTTCAGTGCCAAAAAATTAGCTCAGGAGATGACTAGAAAATTGCAGAAGGTGTTAGGCAAATGGGAAAACTCGAAAGAGGAAGGAAAGATGGAAGGAAGGAAGGAAGGAAGGAAGGAAGGAAAAAATGAAAAAGTGCAATTGAATTTCACTGCATGTGAACATTTCCAGCATTAGGAAATTCCCCATGTTGGCTGGCCTGTGAGGAATAAAGAAGCCGTGCACACTGCTGGCAGGAGTGTAGATTATGGAATTAAGAATTTACGTGTGTACATAGTCAGCATCAGCGAACTTCTCCCGGGTATTTATGGAGGTTCTCAAAGCCTCTCTAGGACACTTCATAAGAGAATGTTTCCTGCTGCAGTTCTTTTAGGCAAGAAAGCGGACAAACCTCACTCATGTCTGGGGAAAAGGTAGGTAAGAAAAAATTGAAGCAAAAACCAGAGCCCTTGTCAGAAGTTTGACATACATGTAGCAATGTCAATGAATTGTATAAATGATATAGAGTGAATAAACCAAAAGCCAGGATGAACTCCAACCCTGCATTGAAATATGGAGATGCACTGAAACATACAAGCACCCTAAGGAAAACTTGTCTCTATCATCCAGTAATGACAAGCAGAGACATCAAGCAGAGGAAGCACGCCTGCACCAGGGACCCCTACACCAACACTAGGACATCTGGGGCAGACTGCCTCTGAGGACGGTCCTGTGCATCGTTTAATGTTCAGAGGTATCCTCGTCCTGCCACTCACCAAAAGCCAGTAAAACATGGTCTCCCTCCATGTTGGAGAAGAGAAACATTCGTGGACATGTCTACACGCTTCCCGAAGACCACAGTTACTACTACGGTAGTTGAAAACTCTTGACTTAGCTGCTGCAGTGGGCACCAGAAGTGGTTCAATGACAAGGCACCAAAAGTGAGCAAACCAGTATCTCAGGCAGCCTCCCCAGCTTTTCTCTCCAGCCCTGCACACAATCCTAGTGTGAGTGACTTTGCCCACATCTCTCCTATTTTGTCCTGCACGCTTTCTCTCTTATCCCCCCCATTTCCCTGGGCCCCCCTCTTCTTTGAAGTAACCAAAATGAGCATGCAGAAAATGATCCCTCACTTGACGTTCTCTTGCGAAACTCACAGGTAAGAGTAGGAGCCAGATCAAGGGATACCTCAAACTGAAGCTCTGTGCCTTATTTCTATGTCCTTGGGCACAGGCCTTTCCTATGGGCTCCTCCAGGAAGTCAACCTGCAGGGCCTGAGCTCAGAGGGAAAGCCAGGAGGGACTTACATGATCCCCAGGGACCTGAACCTCTCACTCATCCTCCAGCACAGCACAAAGGCTTCCTATTTCCCGATTCTCCCCAGAGAGAGCGCAGCCCTGACCCAGTGGAGAAACCCCTGCCTTGGGGCAGAGAGGAGTTGGTAGGGATACTGTCAGACCCTCGAGGGCAAAGCGGGGTTACCAGGAGGACAAGAGCTGAGGGAGTCCACAGTGGAAAGACAGGTGAGGCTCTTCTCTGAAGAGAATGGAGTTGGAGACAGCCCAGACTCAGGTGACTTGGAGCTGGGAACTGCAGGATGGTTTCTCTTGGGCATTTTGTACCCTCATTGTCTTCTTGTCAAACTGCACAGCCCTGCCTCTCTCCTCGGGCAGCTTCTACTCCCTCGTACAGTTGATACTGCACAGTCCAACATGAGCAGTGTACCTCTGTATAATGTACTAAAATTCATAGTTTTTCCTTATGTAGGTGAGCTTGGGAGGGAAAGGGGAATAAAGACAATCAAGATATGTTCGGTGCATGTACCTACTCCCTAAGGTGGATGTAAGCTTCACACACTGCAAACATGTATGAATAAAAAAGAGGTAAAAATAAGAGATACATTGCCCTATGATAAAAACGGTCCCGGTCTTATCACATGCACACACACACAAAACCAAAACAAAACAAAATGTGAAAAACAACGTGTGGGCAAAGGGGAACTCTTGTAATGTTAGTTCATTCTACCTCGTCTCCTGGACACATGGGGCAAAGATGGTGACCACAGTGCCTGGACAGCCTGCCTCAGATGGTTTCCTAGGTAAAGCCAGGCTTCGGTCCATGCATTATCATGTGATTGTGGCTGTCACAACCCTGTGCTCTATGTTAGTGGCCCTGTACTTATGGGCTCTCAGGGCTGGCCCTAGCCCATGGCTTTGCTATGCACTATACTGGTGGGAAACTCTTCTGCAGCAATCCCAGCGCCACAATGCCCTTCAGTTTTGCCCAAGTGAGGTCAATGAAATTCTCCACCCCTGCTGCAGAGCTCCTCCTGGGCCCTTGGACTGACTGAGGCAGGTTTTGAAATCTAGATGTAAGAAGCCACACTTGCCCAGCTCTTGCATACTCTGGACCTGCAGAATTAACGTCATGTGGACTGAGGCTGACCCTGTGCGCCTTCCAGAGCAGTAGCTCACGCTTGACACTGGTCCAGTTGAAACCTAGTCGGGGTGGGTGAATAATACTTCATGAGTTGCGGATGATCCAAAGTGGTCTTGGGCAGTGATCCTCAGTCCCATGGCATCCTGGGTCCCTATCATTACATCCTTCCACCCTCAAGATCCTAGCACTCTGGACCTATGAGGACGTGGGAAGCCTTGAATATCTCCATACAATCTTTAGGGTCGTTTTCCCACTGCTTTGGTAGTTACACCTGGCCACTTCTGATGATACGAATCTCCTGAGTGAGGTCACCTGGACACACTTTTGTGTTCTTCCTCGGTGACACTTCTTAGTTCCTAACAAGACTAGGCAAAAAGTTTGCAAAGTCTTTACATTCAACCTTCCTCTTGATTGCAGCATCAATATTTAAATTCTTCCTCTCCTCTTACCTATTGCTACAAGCTGGTACGGGGGAAGCAAGAGCAATCCAAACACTACAAACCCAGAGATTTCTTCCTCAAATTACCCTAACTCATCATTCTCAACTTCTGCCTTCAGTAAAGCCCTAGGAGACACATAAATTCAGTCAAATTTTTGTCACTATTGGTGCAAACTAATGACACTACTTTGAGTGACATCCAAAAGCAGTTTATTCTGAGTCGTGGATAAAAGCCCTAGACCCAGGAGCAGAGATTCCCACTGTGGTGAGTATTCCCAAGAAAAGGGAGTTGTAACGACTTTTACAGACAGAGAACCAGGTGTTATGTGTGTGTGTGGATATCCCCCTAACCTCATTTAGTCATGGAAGGCAGGCTTTTCAGAGGGGCTTGAATCTAGAGTTTGTGGTTGGTTCGCTGTTTCCCGCTGAGATTGGGGGTCTGAGCGCTACACCCGCCCTAGGGTGGTTCGCCTGCATACCGTATAAGGGAGGGAAAGAGGCTTGCCCCTCCCTTCTGCCCTTGTTGCTTTCGCTGTTCTCCACCACCAGAGACTGTTGCGCCTCTGCCATGTGCTATTCCACCTTGGATCCAGCCAGTTATGGACTGAAACCTCCACAAACTGTGAGCTAAATAAACCTTTCCTCCTTTAACTTTGGGCGTCAGGTATCTTTGCTTTAAAAGATAAACAAAATAACAGAGGTTTCAGTGACACCAAAAGCTTTTTACTGGAAGGTAAAGGTTTGCATTTGGCATGCTTTTGCCCAGTGCGATCTTTGCTGTTGCCTACACGCAGATAATTTGTCAAGCCTTGGTTGGGATGACTTGGCTTGTGTGCTGACACTTAAGGCTCCCTGTGCCTGCTGCAGCGTGCTTGCCATGGGTTCACCACCACTACCCTAGCTCATGCTTACTTTCCAATTTAATTATGGTGTACTATATAGATAACTTTAAACCAAAAACTATTCACTTTAAAAATAGTAGTACCAAGGCTGATCTGTGAGGGAATTTGTATGATTAATTCAAAGTATTTTGTGTACACTTCGGTAACATTATATTTCCTCAGTTATTTATGAGGGCCACAATCTTTGTTAATCTTTTATGCAAATTCACCAATACAATGTGATGAACAAAAACCCCAAGCCCCTCTTTATTCCCAAGAGGATTAAGTTACTTTTAAAAAAGCTGTTCTGATAGTGCCTTTTAAATGCTTAAGTGAAAATATCTAATGGAAATATTTTTAAACTGACTTGGATACCATGAAATGGATACATACTCATGAAACAAAAAGGGACATCAGAATGTGTCATTTTAGGGAATTTTTTCACCTTTCCTTTTTAAGATTTCAACTTACTCTTTTCTGATGGAGTTTTCCGTTGCCATTCTGCAGCGAGGGTACTGTCCCAGAAGATGGAAGGACGCATACGGGGAGAGCTGTGCAGGATGTTGACACAGCAGTGAGGGAGAGTGCAGGTGTTGATGGCGCTGCGTTAGCTAGTGCAGTTCAAATCGTTTCCCCGATCTGGACTTGGTGTTGACATTGTTCCTCGAGATGCATCAGTTTTCCTACACAGGAGTGACGTTCATCCTTTGTGGCAGATTAGCATTCCATTGTGTATAAATGCCACACCTTTTTTATCCGTTCATTGGTTCGTGGACATTTAGGCCACTTCTAAGATTTAGCTACTATGAATTGTGTTGTTAGTTACATGTGTGTGTATGAATCACTAATATGTTGACTTTAAATACTGTAAAAAAATACCAAAAGGGAAATAGCTGCACTGAATGGAATTCCTATTTTTAAGTTTTTGAAGAATCTCACTGAGTTCCATAACATTGTCCTAGCTTACATTCCCACCAGCAGTGGAGAAAGGTTCCTTTTCATGAGCACTTATTATTCCTTGATGACAGCTGTTCTTTCTGGAGTGAGGTGGAACCTCAGTGTTGTTTTGTTTAGTATTTCTCTAATATCCAGAGATATTGAACATTTTTTCATGTATTTATTGGCCATTTGTACTTCTAAACTGTACATTTTTGTTCCCCATTTTTTTGATTGGGTCTTTTATTTGGGAGAATCTAATTTTTTTAGTTCTTTATATATTCCAAATATTAGTCCTCTGTCCCAGGACTAACTGGAAATTTTTTTGCTATTCTGTAGGTTGTCTCTGAATGCTGATGGCTATCTCCTCAGGTGTGCAGGAACTTTTCAACTTTCAACTATGTGCTGATTCTTGATGTTATTTCTTGTGTAATTGGGGTTCTGTTCAGAAACTCCATGCATACACCTATTTTTTTTTTTTTTTTTGGAATTGAACTGAGGACCTTGCACTTGCCAGGCAGGCACTTATGCCACTGACCTATATCCCAGCCCCACACCTATATTTTTAAAAGTGTTTTATTTATCTTACAGAAAATTGTTTCTGTTTTAAAATTTAGATATTGATCCACTTGGATTTTATTTTTACATGGTCGGAGATACGGATCTAGCTTCAGTCTTCTGCATGTGGATAACCTGTCTCCCCAGCACCATTTGTTAAAGAGCTTATCTTTCTTCAGTGTGTGTTTTTGGCTCTTTTGTCAGTGATCAGGTAGCTAAATGCTCACAGTTTACAAAAATGAGTTCTTTGGGTTTTTCCCCAAACAAATCATCCAACTCCACATCAGACCTGAGTGGTATTTCTGCAGTGGGATCCACACATAGGTTATAATCCTGCTCCACATGAGGGTGGACCAGAACCTGTTCGACCTCAATATTCTTCTTTTATTTTTTTTGGTACCAGGAATCGAACTCAGGACCTTGTGCTTGCCAGGCAGGCACTTATGCCACTGAGCTATATCCCAAGCCCTAACCTCACTCCTCTTGTGAGAGTTCAATGTCGACATTTTGCCCAGCAAATCCGTAGCTTTGGAGTTAGCATTTGGAAACAGCCTGTTCCATGGCAACTTGTGTTTTTTGTTCTTGTCATCTTTTTGAGACAGGGTCTCACTCTGCCGCTCAGGCTGAACTTGAGCTCACTTTGTAGCCCAGGCTGGTCTTGAACTCACAACAATCTTCCTGCCTCAGCCTCCTGAGTGCAGGGATTACAGGTGTGTGCTACCACACCTGGCTCAGCAATTTGTTCTTGCGTGGAAGAGAAAGCAAATTGCTTCTAGAATTTAAATTTATTGTATAGCTCAGATCTTCCTGTGATGGAGATCCAAGGCTATCTAGAATATGGTTCAGCTGGTTGAGATAATGCTTCTCTGGGAAGATGGGCCTGTTGTGTTCAGCCGCAGACCAAACATCAATGGATTTGGGATAGCCCTTAGGATTTAGCATAATTTGTGGAGCCCTTGTGCCAGGGGGTGGCTACATACTTCATCAGGAACATACTCTGTGATCATACTCTGTAATCATAATCTGGGTCTGCAGTGCAGGCCAGGCTGAACTCACAGACTGTGAAATGACAAGTGGTATTGAGTGGCAGGTTGGAAGGCTTTAGGTCATGACTAAAGAATGTTAGCCAAGTGGATATATTTTAACCCTCTGAAGATCTGGTAAAGAAAATAGCAGATGTGGTCATTGTGTCTTCACAATCTTGTAGAGATCTATTTCGGTTAGGTCCCGTATTATGCATATGTCCTACCTTTGCCCCATGGTTGTTGCACAAATAATATTACCCATGCCAATGTCCTTCCCATGTCACAGCACGTAAGGTTCTTCTCTCCCTCAGGTTCTCTTGCACTGAATATGGTGTTCAGAGGACTGATTTCCTTGAAAGCTACTTGAACTTCATTGACATTATCACAAGCAGAGCACATCACACTGGAGGCCCCCTCCCAGGTGTAGAAGTTGGTGTAGCACAGCCCTGTGTGGAATACTTGCCTGTGGACCATTTCAGGCCCACACCTGCCACCGATAGCCCCCTCACCCTCTGAAGCTGGGCCACTTCATCAATCACCAGCTAAGGACATGCATGCTAAGGTGCCCAGCTGAGCACTGTCCAAATTGCTGAGGAGAGCAATCATGAGCTATTGAGTTTTAGAGTGACTTCTTATTTAGTAACAGCCAACTATCTGTTATAATATATCCATTTCAGGCAGGATGTCAGAATCCAATATGTTGACAGTAATTTACCTGGTGAATATTAGATGCCCTATAGACACTGATTTCCTTTTCCCTTAATTTAAAGTTGGGTCTCACGTGAGCACACAGTTATACAGAGGTGTATGTGTCTGTGTATGTACATGGTTAGTGGTTGTGAGTTCTAGCCCCACATCACAGGAGGAAACTGACATCCACAGTGTGACTGTTAGGCCCAAAGACAAACTACCAAACACTATTCATCATGGCTTGTGTTTAGATGTCCCCCAAAGCCTCATGTGGTCACAGGTGGGGCTGTTTCAGAGGTGGCTGGACCTACAGCATGTGAGGCTGGCATTGATTTATGGTGCAATGCTAGGCTCAAGGGCATTAGGTGTAAGGGTGTGAGTGCTGCCCACCCTGAGTAGCCTGGATAAGATAAATGGGCCAGAAAGACACTTTTAAGGTCCCTTGCTTGTTTTGCTGTCTTCTGCCTGCCACAATCTGTTTCTCCTCTGTGATGTCCCTCTACCATGTCTTCCTGCTTGGAGCCTGCTGATTATGCACTGAAACCTCAACAAACTGTGAGTGAAATAAACATTTCCCTTAACTTTTAAAATGTTAATTTTAGCCACTCCCAGTCTCTGCGCACCCTGCAACGAGAGAGCGAGTGCTCCAGGAGCTGCTGGACTCATGGGTTCGAGCCTGTGCTCAGCCCACACCGCCACGGTTCCCAGCTGAAACGCGAGGAGAGAGCCAGGTATTTCCCATCTACTTCCTGAGGGCAGAGCGGGTGAACCAGAACCCCGCCGACATTACAGATGGAGCCCTGGCCTCCCTGCACCAGTGGCAGAGAGGAGGTTTTCACTTAGAAGCTCCAGGGACTTCTCTGGCTACAGGCGGGGCGTGCAGACTCTCTCAACCCCTCGCACCCTGTGCGCAGTGAGTGAGTGCTCGGGGAGCTGCTGGTACAGCTGTTTGAGTCCGTGCTTTACTTTTCTCCAGACCCCCTAGCGGGTCAACAGCACAGGGAATCTGTGACTGCTACCCATCTGGCCTGCATCTGGTTCCTGTATGTGTGAACTGACTGGAGACACAGAATCAGGTGGTTCACAAACTGTAGACTCTGCAGTTTGTCTCTGGATTTTGCCTATACCCTGAACTACTTGGGGACATAGGTCCACTGGACAAGGATCATCACACCAGTGCAACCAGAGTGTGGGCTATGCATGTGCCCTGAACTGAAAAGGGACACTGGATCAGACAGTTGGCCATCAGCTGACACCAGTGCCCATGCCTGAGAAAGGGGATACCTAGATACAAATCAAAATGCTGGAAAACCCGAGACTAAGTAGTGCTTCTCAGAGGTCACTCAGGGGCAAACCTGACCAACAGGAAAACTAGGGACACTAGAGGTCACTCAGGGGCAAACCTGACCAACAGGAAAACTAGGGACACTGTGCAGCTACTGAAGAGGGAAACAGCTTTCTGCATCTGGTAGCAAACATGACAAAACAAAGGACTAAAACACAATCCCAGAACTCAACCCCACTCAGAACAAGTCCAGGAGACATCGACATAGGAGAACTTGGTAAACACATGCCTGAAATAGCTGAAATGATTGCAATGGAAGTAAAGAAACAACTCCATAAGGCCATAGAAGAGATGAGATCAGAAATAATCTCTCAGGCAAAAAGTGAAATGACAAGAATAATGACGGAAATGCTCAAAAAGTCTGAAGAAGAAACATATAAGAAAATAGAAGAACAAAGGCAAAGGACAGAAGCATTCAATGAAAAATATAGAAAGGACTTAGAACACATGAACCAGTTTCAAAGAGACTTTCAAGAAAACAAAGCTGCCACTGAAAGCTACCAAGACTGCTTGAATGAAGCTGAAGATAGAATCTCAGACATTGAAGACAGCATGGCAGCTAGTGATAGTGAAAGAAAGGATCTCATAAAATCAACAAGGATCCAGCAAAAGTCAATTCAACAGCTGCAAGATGAGGCAAAGAGGAATAAGGTATGACTTATAGGAGTCAATGAAACAGCAGAAAGCAACACGTCTGACGTTAAAAGATTATGTGCAGAAATAATAGCAGAAAATTTCCCAAGCATGGAAACAGAACCTGATGTACAGGAAAATGAGGCATATAGAACTCCAAACAACCACAACCAAAATAAAACTACACCCAGACATATAATAGTCAAGTTCCCAGATCTCCAGCAAAAGAACAGAATATTAAAAGCTGCTCGAGAAAAGAAACAGATTACCTATAAAGGAAAGCCCATCAGGATCACAGCAGACTTCTCAGCACAAACCATTCAATTGAGAAAAGCTTTGAGTGAAGTATTACAGGTCCTAAGACAGAACAGCTTCCAACCAAGACCGATGTACCCTGCCAAACTATCCCTCAAATTCAATGGAGAAATAAAATATTTCCACAAAAAGAAAAACTGAAGAACTTCATGAATGCCAAGCCAGCATTCCAAAGAGTACTAAAAGATATTCTACACAGAGAAAAATCTCAGTGCAATTTCAAGAACAACAGTAGGAATGAAACTTCAAGAAGAGCAAGCAAGTAAACAAGTAGGAAATGTAGGACATCAACACGAGTAAATAACATGGCAATGATAAATCAATACATATTGGTTATAACTATAAATGTAAATGGCCTCAATTCTCCAGTCAAAAGAAACAGACTGGCAGAGTGGATTAAAAAACAAAATCCAACAATATGCTGTATACAGGAAACACATTTCACTCCAAAGGAAATCCATAGACTAAAAGTCAAAGGATGCAAAACAATCCTCCATGCAATAGGAACCCAGATAAAAGCAGGGGTAGCTATTCAATTTGCAGACAATGTAAACTTCAAATGGACAACAATCAAAAGAGATAAAGAAGGTCACTACATACTAGTTAGGGGAAAACTGCAAGAGGATGAGATAACAATCATAAACATGTATGCACCAAATATCGGAGTTTCAAATTATATAAGACAAATCTTAACAGGCATGAAAACCCATATAATTAAGAACACTATTGTAACAGGGGACCTCAACATCCCGTTAACACAAAGAGGTAGGTCAACTGGACAAAAAATCAGCAAGGAAATAACAGATCTGTACCAAAACTGTGATCAAATGAACTTAGTACATGTCTACAGAGTGTTCCACCTCACAACATCAGAATACACATTTTTCTCAGACGCACATGGGTCTTTCTCTAAAATAGACCACATCTTAGCCCATAGAACATATCTTCTGAAATGCAAAAGAATTGAAATTATCCCATGCATATCATCTGACCACAGTGCAATGAAATTGGAAATTAATGACAAAAGGAACTCCAAAAACTCCATAAACACTTGGAAATTAAACAACAACCTACCAAGCAACCAATGGGTTACAGAAGAAAGTAAAGAGGAAACTAAAAAATACCTACAAACAAATGAAAATATAAATACAACTTACCGGAACTGATGGGATGCAATGAAAGCAGTCCTCAAAGGGAAATTGATAGCAGTGAAGTCACACATGAGGAAAACAGAAAGAGAACAAATAAGTAGCCTAATGCTACATTTCAAACTTTTTGAGAAAGAAGAACAAGTCAGGCCCAAAGCCCAAAGAAGGGAGGAGAT
>NW_004955524.1:264347-288038 GCF_000276665.1 Chinchilla lanigera | reverse complement strand
CCCAGGAGCCCTGCCGCTCCCGGAGAACTTGCTGCCTGGGCGCAAGGCGCGGTGGGCTGGAGCTCTTGTATTTTCTTGTAGTAGTTCCATGTCCTACATTTAAGAAAAATGAGAAATAAATTGGAAATAAATAATAAATAAATGATAAATAAATTGGAAAATGTGCTGGCTACAAAACAAATGCACAGAAATCACCCTAACCCTAAATAGAAATGAAGAACTAGGCCCATTTATCATGGCTTCTAAAAGCTCAAAATATTCATAGGTGAATGTAGGTGAATAAACTTAATGCACTCTGCAATGTTAGTTATGAGTAGAGTTAAAGGATGTTTTCATTGTTTGAAATTCAAATTATCCTCCCTTTATATTATGGATACCTTTACAGCAACATATAGCTGTATGTATATGTGTGTGTTCACAAGGTTGTGCATAATTGATTATTTTCTCCTAGAAACAAAAGCACAGGTCTCTGTGGTTCTCTCTGGAGACCTGTCTCCTTCTCCAATACAGTGATTGGAGGTTGCCAGGAAAGAGATCTCCAGAGATCCCACTGGATTAACAAGTTAAAGACCATCAGCCTGAAAGTAGTTTGAGCTGAGTGATAACAAGAGAGCCCGTGTGCTAGTACGTTACCCCCACAAAGTTCCTCAACTGCTTGTCTTGGAGTTGTGTTCATGGCTGAACTTTTCATCCAGACACCAACACTGTCTACAGCTGTATTGTTATTCTGCCTGGAAGGTAACTCTTTCTTTCCCATTTTTTTGAAAGCCGGTTCTCTTCTTCTATAAACAGAGCACTTTTTCGTATGTTGCCTAATGCTTCCTATATTCTTAGCCATGGAAATGTGGCTACCTCCTTCTCTTTGGCAGACAAAACACCCTTTACCTCATCATGATTAACAGTCATATGAGAAAGGATTTTCACTGTGGAGTCCCTTTGGAAAACAGAGTCTACTCATGAACACACAAATGCATCAGAGAAAAATTACGGGGCTGTAATTAAGTAAAGTGAGACCAGTGACTCAGCCATCATCGTTCCTTCATGAGACACAAAGTCCTTCGACACCACGGTTCTCTGTCTTACCTCAATCATGGCGCTGGGGGGTAAAAGTGATGAAAATCAATGTCAAATCTGTGGCATCATAGCTTTCAGTATTTTTAACCACTAAAATACATGTCTAGGTAGACAAATAGTAAACAGTGCAATCGCCAATGTCAGTCTTCCTTTGTATGATTCTGGAAAAAAAGAATTATACTGAAAACACCAGTTTTGTCTTGGTAAAATGTCAACATGCAATTGACTATCACCATGGTTATCAAAGAAAATAAAGCACATATTCTTCAGCTGGACTATGTGATAATTGTCTGGCTGTACTAGAAATATTTATTTTCTAATAATGATATTAGAGGGATAATCAGAAATTTTCTCTGGACAATTTTAAGGGAAGTATTTTTTGATATTTAAACCCCATAAATCCTAGAGTTAATCAATCTGTTGCAGTCCTTTTGGGGGCTTTAAAATTGATCCATCAGAAGTATGTATTTGTATAACACTTCCTAATCTTTGCAAATTAATAATTTGAGCTACGCTTATACATTTTTACAATTTATTTTGTAACAGGTCAGTGGATTGTGTTAGAGGACTGAATTCATGTACTTTTTCCCCCAGAAAACAGGCCAGATGGAGCCCTTTCTCCTGATGGGAGAAGAATCATGTACTCTGAGTACAAAAGAATCTTAAAGTTGGTAGACTTGAGGGTATCACCATAGAAACTAGCTTGCTTGCTGAAAACTATGCATTAAATTCCTCTAGAGAGTATTGTTCATGGATAACCGTGACTCAGATAAGGGATCGTAGATGTTTCCTTTAACTCTGCCATGGGTTCTACCTTCAGTTGTTGATTGCTACATAGGAAAATAATGGATATTAATGATACCCAGCTATAACAATTCCTGCTTAATATTTTCATTAAGCTTTTTTTGTGGCCATATCTATGTAACTTTATTCTCAAAGTCTTTCTTATGCTATGTTTTTCAATTTATGTATCGATTGCCTAACTACTATATACTTATGTAGGTAGTAATCATTTTAGTTTCAGTTTCTTGGCTTTTTCATGGTGATGTGCATTAATGGCCTTTTTCATTTTCAGTTATTATGGCATATGTCTCATTTTTATGATTCTGATGCCTACTCTGTGTTTTATATGAGGTATGATAAAATATGTAGTGAATGTTTAAATTTTAAAATGTATCACAGTAAAGGACACATTGCCAGTGCTCTTACGATTAACAGCACAAATAAAGACAATTGGGAAAGAAGGCTTCCAGGACAGATTCAGAAAGTGTGGGCAATGATGGGATACATGTCTCTGAAGTGGGACGGGGAGTAAGGGCAATGTGTGTTTTACTTTAATAAGGTTTTAAAAATGTAAGCATCCACTGTATTGTTCAGTCATACACTGTATTTGGGGTTTCTGTGAAGTGCATTTGTTGTTTATTTTTCCACTGATGATAGTATCTGATTTTCTTCCCAAATGAATAACACAGGATATACCAGGGAAGGCAGTTCATGACTGAGAAACAATGAACGGGGTTAATCTTAGCAGCCCAGCAGGTTTTATCTTACTGGGCTTTTCTGACCAGCCCCGGCTGGAGCTCGTCCTTCTTCTGGTCATTGCTACCATCTACATTCTAACACTGCTGGGTAATACAACAATCATCCTCATCTCCTACCTGAACCCCAAACTCCACACGCCCATGTACTTCTTCCTGTCCAACCTCTCCTTCCTGGACCTCTGTTTCACTACCAGCATCATCCCGCAGATGCTTTGGAATCTCAAGGGTCCAGAGAAGATCATCAGCTACACTGGCTGTGTGATCCAGTTGTACATGCTTTCGGGGCTGGGCTCTACCGAGTGTGTCCTGCTGAGTGTGATGGCTTATGACCGCTTCAATGCCATCTGCCGCCCCCTCCACTATGATGTTATCATGCACCCAAAGCTCCTCCAGCAACTAGCAGCCCTGGCCTGGATCAGTGGTTTTGTGGAGTCCACCGTGCAGACCAGCCTTGTTTTCCAGTTGCATCTCTGCAGTCACCATAGAGTGGACGATTTTATGTGCGAAGTGCCTGCCCTGATTCAAATAGCCTGTGAGGATGCAACCTTCCTGGAAAGTGAACTCTCCATAGCTACTGTCTTGTATGTGGTAATGCCTCTGGGGCTCATTCTGGTCTCCTATGGCTGCATTGTTAGGAGTGTGCTGAAGATAAAGCTCACAGAAGGCAGGAGGAAGGCATTTGGGACATGCGGGTCCCACCTGATAGTTGTGACCTTGTTCTTTGGGACGGTAATTTGTGTCTATATTCAACCCAAGAGCAAGTACACACAGAATCATAAAAGATTTCTCACCCTTTTCTATTCTATAGTGACACCTTCACTTAATCCTTTGATCTACACCTTGAGAAACAAAGAAGCTAAATGGGCAATAAAAAGGTTACTGGCAAGAGAACCAACTTAAAGAGAATCGTGAAAAACATTGAGGAACTTTTGGGTATTATCTACTTGTGATCTCTCTTTCATTTATAAGGAGTGTGGCTAAATCTTCTAAACAAAAATGGGTGGGAAAAATAAATGAAATAGAACATTTAATGTCAAAAAGAAGTAGGCAGCTCATTTTCTATAATGACATTGAAGTTATTGACTTCAAATTCGTAACCTTCTTTCTGGGAACGCTATGTATCTCCTTTTCTCAGCTCCTTCATAAGGATTCCATCAGTAAACACGTATTTGCAGGTATATGAATGTGTGTGAGGTGCACAACCGCAAGTCTTACACCGTTGCTCTAGTCACTACCGATGGTATGGGTGACACAGTTACCACCAAGCCCTTTCTCATCATGGAAGTAAATCTTCTTTCTCATGGAAGCAGAAGTTTAAGTTTACCCAAGAGCACATCCTCTTTATTTGCAGGCTTCACATTTGGTGATACCAGAGCCAGGGGTGTGCTCTGTGAGCAGCTTCCCCGACAAGGTGAAGGCCTGCTGCAAAGCTACGAGACCCTACTGCTCGGCATTATCCAGGGGATGTCAACTCTGAGCATTCTTCAGAAGCATCTGGGATTAGGTTCACCCAGGGTTTTCTGATCTCTCCCACACAGACTGGAAACTGTCAAAGGAGGGGAGGTCTGAGACTAAATAGCGACAGGTAGGAAGACACTGCTAAGGCAGCCTAGGCAATGCTCTTGTGCATCTCTCCTTGGTATGAAATAGCTGTCCATCCCTTTTGATCAATTCTTTTGTTCTAATCCTTGGCTGTGAGACAAAATATGCAAACACAGTTTGAAGCATCATCATTAAATCTGAATATTTAAATTTCACAAAAGTAAACATAGCTTTATAAATGAGAAAAAAGTTTGTCCTTGTCATTTATATAGTATTTTATTTATGTTAAAACTCTATAGTATTTATAAGATTGTTTCTCTTCACATTGACCATAAAGTTTTCATCTATTCTAGTAAATTACTTCACAATTTGAATAAAAAATTACAATATTCATGTTATTTCCCAAATACTGACCATATTTACTTACAAGATATTCTCCTGATCCTTATTGTCTTTACACACTTGCAATGTGTTAAAATTTAAGTGATGCTGTTTCATATTCTTTTTAAAATCTTGAAGTATTTAAATACAGATAGATAATTCCAGGTGAATATTTAAAAACTGCTTTAATGGTTGACTTATAAACAGTCAGAAAAACATGATCCAGTCTGATAAGGTTGTGTAGGCACCGTCTCTGTAAACCTCATCTTCCTCTACTCCTTAAAATATAATTTGACCTTAATAACTATGCTCAAATTCAGATTAATCTTCACTGATGGCTTAGGGCAACTAAACACCTGATAAGCAGTATGGTTATCTGGAGCATTTAAAATCCTGTAATTTCAAGTAATAAGTGCAAAAAACTAACAAAAATGATATTCACACAGTACACCAGCTGGTCTCAGGGCCATGAGTCCAGAAGGCTCTGCATTTTAATATGACATCCACATTGTGGGAAAGATATCTGGAAGGGGACCACTGGTCATATGGAATTTCCCTTTTTCATTTTTGAAGGTACCTCCACACTGAGTTCCATAGTCATTGTACTAGTTTGCATTCCAACAGTGAAGGATGGGGATGTAGCTCAGCAGCACAGGCACCTGCCTAGCAATTGCAAGGTCCTGAGTTCAATTCCCAGTACAAAAAAAAAAAAAATCAACCATTACATTCCAACAATGTAGAAGCATTCCTTTTTCCCCACAGCCTCACCAGCAGTTATTATTATTCAGTTTCACAATCGTAGCCATTCTTTCTGGAAGAAGGTGAAATCTCAGTGTTATTTTAATTTGAATTTCTCTAGTGTCCAGTGATGTTGAATACTTTTTGTGTATTTATTGCTCATTTGTACTTCTGAGAAGCGACTACTCATTTCAGTTGCCCATTTTTAAATTTTGTCTTTCATTTTGGGAAGGTCAATTTTTAAAAATTCTTTTTGTATCTGGATCTTAGCCCTCTGTTTGAGGAATAGGTCACAAATTATTTTTCCCATTCTGTATGTTGTCTCTTCCCTCTGTTGGTTATTTCTTTTGCTGTGCAGAATTTGTTCCTTTGATATGATTTCATTTGTTGATTTTTGGTATTATTTCTTCTGCCACTGGTGTTTTGTAGTGATCCCTCAGTACTACATATGAGAGTGCAGAATAAAAAATAAAAATAGATATGCCTTATGCATTCTGTGTACATGAAAGCTGACACCATCAGACTCATACCATCAAAGTAGTATGAGGGGAACTATTTCCAAGAATAAGGAAGGCTATCTCATAATGTGAAAACAAGCAGGAATTTTTAATAATCTGAAGTAAATAAGCATTTTATAATATAACTTCAAAATATGAAGTAATTTATTATAGATATGAAAAACATATGCAAATCAATAAATGTAATACCCCATATCAACAGAGCCAAAGATAAAAATCACATAATCATCTCAATACATGCAGAAAAAGCTTTTGACAAGTACAACATTCATTCATGAAAAAACCTTATAGACTGGTGCAACTACTATGGAAATCAGTGTGGAGATTTCTCAAAAAACTAGAATTAGAAGTCTCATTTGGCCCAGCTATTCCCCTTCTGGTATTTTCCCAGAAGAATTTAAAGCATCATACCACAGTAAAATATGCACACCCGTGTTTGTAGTAGCACAGTTCATAATAGCCAAATCTTGGAATTATCCCAGATGCTCATCAACCAAAGAATGGATAAGAAGTGTTCTCTGTACAGTGCAGTACTACTCTGCCATACTGAAGGATAAAATTGTGGCATTTATTGCTAAATGGATGGAACTTGAGACCATAACCATTAGTGAAATAAATTGGATACATATGTGCAAATACTGAATTATGTCTCTGGTGTGAGAAACTGAAAATATAAATAAGAACCCAAATGTACAATCAATATTGTGAAACAGGAGGAAACTGTTCAAAAGGAAAGGAGAACTAGGGAGGTGGAGGGGAAAAGGAAGGGAGGGAAAGAAAAATGAGAAAAGAAGGATAAAATTAAAATGAAGCTTTGTGAATGGGGAGGGAAAGGGGGTTTGAAGAAAAGGCATGGGATGGAAAGAAAAGAGGAATTAAGATATATCTTGTACAGGTACAAATTCCCTACAATGAATGTGATCATTATGTGTATCTAAATCATATCAGTAAATGTAATTAAACTAAAAATGAAGTTATTATGTGAACAT
The DNA here is from genome assembly GCF_000276665.1 of Chinchilla lanigera. NCBI lineage: Eukaryota > Metazoa > Chordata > Mammalia > Rodentia > Chinchillidae > Chinchilla > Chinchilla lanigera. The sequence continues at coordinate 281,255 of NW_004955524.1, read as the reverse complement.
ATACTGATCAAAACCAAACCAGAGGCTTTAAATATGAAAAATAAAATCAGCCAGAACAGCTCACAAGTTGAAGATGTCTGAATACTAGGACTAGTCACCCAGCAGACACATCCTCCGGGAATGCTGGGTCCTCCTCACCCCTCGTTGCTCAAGGGAGATGCAGGGACTCAGAGGAGAGGGACAGGATGAGCCAGTGCCTTGGGGCCTGGAACCAGCCTGCCTGGACCGAATGCTGATGCTCTTGCCCCTCCTTGTTGAAGGGATGGTCAGCCATGGGCTGCTTGGTGTCCGGAATACACTGAGGACGATCATAGTGTTGGGAAGGCTTGAAGATTACCTTGGGTGACACCCTCCGTGCGCTGGAGCTGGAACTAAGTGAGTGGTCCTTACCTACACTGCTCTTTGGCTGTGGTTCCTGCAGCTACTAAGTGAATGTACATCAGATGGTCTTTGAAACCAAACAGCGCAGACACTGAGAACCAAATTTGTGAGACACGTCGACATTTCAGGGATATGTAACACAGAAAATATTGAGAATAATTAATTATGCATTAGGTTTATTTTATGAGACACAAAGGTCCAGCCAGGAGGGAGATATGCCCTTCCTGGTCACACCCCCAGTGATCTGCCTTTTGAGACCAGGCCCCGCCTCCTAACAGCACATTTACCTATAGCAACCTCATGGTCCAGTCATGGTTGAAAAGCCCTGCCTATCAATGTATAAGGTGCTTAAGGACATTTAGGTATAAACCGTAACAATTTCTAATGTCTGCGCGTAACATTCCCACCATAGTTGTAGTGCAATTATTAACCAGCCATGTAAAAAGCGCAAAGCATTATGTTTACATGGATTGGACAGTTTTTGGTAATAAAGGGATGTACAGTAAAATACACACCAATTCATTTATGAGCATAAATATCTTCCCCTGACTATAGAAACATCACATCCTGCTAAATCTTGTATTTGGCAGATAACCTTCAGTCATGGTGTCATCACGTTTTCCACTATCTGTCACACTGTGTGAGCAGTTGTTAGTTCTTCATCCATCCAATGTTAACACAGAAGTTCTCTGAAAACTAGATGTTCCGATTAAGACAAGGCCTCTATAGAGGCCTGTGGCTGCCACGTTGTGGTGTAACCATGTTCATGTCTCTCAGGAGAAGTTTTCTGGGTGATCTCCAAGTATACCGAGTCAAGACTCATCTGCACAATGGAAATTTGTGTATTAAATAAAAACTTGAAAAATGGTTTATATTCATTATTACTTAGTTTGATTTCTTATATCTTGAATTTTAATATTATTTACATCTTTTTAAAAAACATTTTGACAAAAATTTCCTGTATTTTTCTTCTAACATTTTGTAGCAAATATCTCTGAAATTTACAAGTTTATTTATTTGGACTATTTACATGTTTGCTTGCATACTCAAGTCACAGGACTTGTTGGGACTATATTATGTTACAACTGTTAATAATTATGGTTGAAGAATTTTAAAACACTTTTATGGAAAGAAATGATATGCTGTGAGTTATTAGAGGATTAAGACCTACATGGGATAGGCATAAAGGTATGAGTTCGATGGTCAGCTGACTCCACATTAGAAACAGTATGGCGGAGGGGCCTGGTGGAGTGGCTTGGATCAAGGAAATATCTGCAAACGTGGAGTGAGAAACCACCACACTTCCAAGACATAAACTGGAAATTTATGTTCTCAGCCTGGACTAAAATGCTTTCAAAAACTTGTCTAATGTTGCTAGTAAAATTCTTTACCAGCCAATTTGCTTGAAGAATTCGCAATCAGAAAATAGCTCTGAGTCCAGCGATGACTCCAAACTGCCAGTGACAGTTTCAGAAGAAGCCTCTGACAGGAGGGCAGAGGGCCTAATTTTTTGTGCACACGCTCTGGCTGTGCATCTCCTCCAAGGAGCAGATCCGTGTAGTGCTCAGTGCCTATCCTGAGTCAAAGCCTTCCTGCTCCCCAAGGTTCTCCGCAGAGCAGCTTTAACTTCTTTGTTCCGTAGGCTGTAGATGACGGGGTTGAGCATGGAGGTCACCACTGTGTAGAAGAGGGCCAGCAGTTTGTCCACTCCTGGTGAGTGGCTGGCCTTGGGTCTCAAGTAGGTGACAGATCCTGAGCCATAGAAGAGGGTCACCACGAGTAGGTGGGAAGAACAGGTGGAGAGGGCTTTGTGGCGGCCCTCAGGCGAGGGCATGCCCAGCACCGAAGCAAGAATCCTGCCGTAGGAAGCAATGATCAGCAAAAACGGGCTGGAGATGCAAAAGACGGCTACCACAAAGACCGCAGCCTCGTTATGAGAGGTGTCCCCACAGGCGAGCGCCAGGATTGGGGGGAGGTCGCAGAAGAAGTGGTCTATCTCACAGGGGCCGCAGAAGTCCAAGGAGAAAATATAATTGGTCTGGCCCAAGCCTACTGTGCAGCCCACCCCCCAGGACATCATCGCCAGGCAGGCACACCTCCCACGGCTCATTCGCGTTGCATAGTGGAGCGGGGAGCATATGGCCATGTAGCGGTCGAAAGCCATGGCGGCCAAAAGGCAGCATTCACTGATGGCAAAAAACGTGAAGAAAAACATCTGTGTGGCACAGCCCTCCCGGGAGATGGCCGGGGCCTCGCTCACAAGGCTCTGCAGCATCTGAGGTACCACCGAGGATGTGTAGCCAATCTCCAGGAGAGACAGGTTGGCCAGGAAGAAGTACATGGGCGTGTGCAGGACTGGGTTGGTGCGGATGGCCAGGGCTATGAGAGCGTTGCCCATCAGTGAGGCTAAGAACATTAGCAGGACCAGGGCAAACAGGAGGAAGCACTGCTCTGCAACCTCGGAGAATTTGGCAAATGCGAAACGTTTCACAGACACACCGTTGTCTTGCCACAGGGAGCAATTCAGACTCATGGCCTGGAAGAGAGAAGAGCGAAGACCTCCGAACGGTTCCCCAGATGAGAGACCGATGCTTACCTCCCTCTGGAGACTTGGGCAAGGCAGAGAGAGATTTCTGCAAACCTAAAGTTCAAGAAGTTTGGAAATTACCTCTCGTCCTCATACCTTTTCGCAAGTCCTATACTGTGTTCACTCTATCTGCAGATGTGTGCAAAACACGCTTAGTTACCAAAGGAGAAATGGACAAATGGCCATGGCAGCTCAACGCTGTCTTCCTTTAACCAGTGGTCAGATGTTACCAAACAGACATTATATGCTATTAACATGTCCTCATACAGAATGAACAAATACCCTAGAAATTAAAAAGGTCAGCTTGGGCAGGGGATATAGCTCTGTGGCTCAAGCACCTGCATAGCAAGCACAAGGTCCTGACTTCAATTCCCGATACCAAAAAAAACCAAAAAAACAATGCAAAGTTCATTCCACAGCTGCTCATTTCTCTCCATTTCCGTTACCCCTGACTTGCTTTCTTCACCTCTTTATTCAGTGATTACTGAGTTCAGGGAATTTTCCAATTTCCTTGTGGGCATTGGGACTCAGCAATCAACTAACCCCCTTTTTCCCAAGTCAGACTTACATTTGAGGGAAGGCAAATGGAAAGCGAAAATGGCTGTTTGAAATAATACCAGGGCATGTCCTGGGGCTGACTGGCTTCGATTAGAGGGTCAGAGAGGGTTCTTGAGAAGAAGAAGCGGGGCCTGAGGTCTGAAGGGCAAGCAGGGCACCTGGCCATGCCACACCACCTGTGCCCGCCTCCGCTGGCGGCTCGTGGCCCAGCAGCTCCGGGCTTCCCTCCGATGTCCCCAGTGCAGCTCACTGCTAGTGGAGATCACCACTGCGTTGCTGCCAGTTACAATTCACATTTCTTAGCACGACTGGTGGAAATCTGAGAATCAGGTCACTGACAATTGATAGAACTATTTACCTATGATGCGGTGGGCCTCACACTGCTGTCCTGTCCAACTCTTTGCATTTCTAGCGGGTACCCAGTGCTTTGGGACATGTACTAAAGTCTGGATTGCTGACTTGGAAATATCATTAACCCAAAATCTAGACAGTGTTTTCCCTGGAACGGGCAAAAAATGAATAGATATCCCTTGGATTGTTTTGGAATCTGTTTGCAAACATAAACTGATGTCTGTGCTGCCATTGTTTACACATTAACATAGAACGTACACCTGTAGAGATTTCAGATTATGAATAACCAAACATACTAGCTACATTCACAAAAGCATGGGCACACTGTAACATTTAGTCACACACACCTGACACATAGATGCGTGCGGGGTAGCACAGTGGTTGAATGTCCCAAATAGTCTACAAGGTTTGCAGTCTCAGGGTAGCCAGCTAATCTGAACCTAAGTTAAGTTTACTCACAATTTCTCTTCCTGAATTTCCTCACTTATGAAAGGGGGCAGTGATACTGGGGTTCCTAGGAGGTTGCCGGGGACATTGTGCTAATTCCCATGAGTGCTCACGGGGCTTTAGCTACAGGGGCGATCTATGCACGTGCACTGTCACGGGAGGTTGTGCCCTGCACTCTCTTCTGGGCAGTTTTACTTCTCCACCCAAATGTCTCCTATTCCTCAACTCTGTCGCTATTTCTTTAGCTTTCTGTTAATCTGTCATTGAAGAGAGGATAATAAAAATTACACTGCATGCATACATATGTCCTTAAGTCTTGGGGAAGGACTGTAGTGCACTATAAACCCTTTACTTTATTTAATTAGATATCTACCGGCCTCTGCATGAGCACCAAACTTCAGGATGGGGGTGATTTGACTGTCACAGACTTCCCTAAAGATGAGGCAGCCTCTCTATGAGCTCATGCACACGGCTGCTGTGAAGACTGCATATGCATAAAGTATCCTGTTAGGATGCACTCAAGCTTACTGTAAATCATGCGTAAACATGTTCTTTGCACTGTGGTTAATTTAAACATCTACATTTTTCATGTAGCAGTAAGTAGTTCACTTAAGGCTGAGGCAAAGAACTGAGACAATAGTTTACTTATTTGTTTTTAACTGAGATTTCCTTAACGTGCTGACTCGTCAGTTATATCTGCCGGCCTTATCTCACCCATCACACATTCCTGCCTCGAGGATGTCCCAGGCTTCCTGGGCAACGCCGAGGAGCAGGCCAAGAGGGATGTCCCAGCCTACAAGGAACAAGGTCTGACCAGTTTTCAACTCTCTGTACCATGAAGATGTTCATCTCCAGGTGCTCTTGCTGCTCTCACCCACCTGGCGTTTACAGACTCACGGGCTGAGCAGAGATGGCATCCGTGGTGGTGCATGTCTGACCTTGCAAAGGGCTGAGATCACAGCCAGGAAAGCACGTGTCCGTGGTGGGGAGGGTCTCCAAGTACCACTAACATTTCACCTGATGAAAGTGGTATTTGGCCTAGAAAGAAATGCTGAAATGGCAAATAAGTGCACCAGGAGCACAGAGATTAAAATATAGACAAAGGCAACAACGTTCTCTTCCCTTTCCTTGTGGTTGAACCAGCTGTGAGCCAGGCACGATCTGATTTGTTGCCGTTTTTCTTGTTCCTGGGATTCCTTCCTCTGCTGAGGTGGAGATGCTGGGAGCCGTGAAGTACGGCGCAGCTGTGCACTTTCAGGAGCTTTCCTCTTCTCCTGGTGCTGGAGGGAGAGCACGGAGAGCACGCTGAGGGCTGGGCCAGGGTCCCAGGACGGGCTCTCGCTGCAGCGGCACAGGAGGCCCAGCTCTCACTCCTCTCTCTCAGCTAGTGCTCATGAGTTAGAGGCTGTTTGATTTAGAAATGCACATACTGTAGAGGCACACAAGAAGCAGATAGTAAGGAGTGGAGATTAAAATGCAAAGCTTCTGCGCTTGAAAGCCTCTTGGTATTGAACTCAGGACAGTTTATGGGTAAATATCTATTGTGATCCAGCCTACACTGAGAATCAAGTCCTGAAATATCTGGGTTCTGAAGGCTTAAGTGAGAGATGGACTTTCACTGAGAGTTGAGTATATGCAGCAGAAAGAGGAGGGGCATCTGGCTTCATGCCGCTGGCCCCAAGCCAAGACAAGCTCACTCCATACAGCTCTGTGTTCATTTTGGTTTGGTATCATGCAATTAGAAATGTTAGTTGACTGTCTCAGTCCCTCGGTTTACCTGTTTTTATAGTGAAATGTTTCTTTGTTTCCTATTGGCCAAAGCAAAAAATATGGCGCACTGTAGGATTTTTGTATCTGAAACATTCTGGGCAGTGCCTGACATCAGCAAACGCGTGACACATGTTAACTTCATTAGTTATAATCATTATTTCCTAAGTGCTTAACAGCACATATGATTCGTGCAGGCTGCCATGGAAAGATTCCCGGGAGGCCTGGCCCCTTCCAGGGTCCCCACAGTCAGTCATCAGGGCCTTGATGTGGAGCCAGGGCTGCCTCAACTCTACCCTGGGAATGGCTGCATCACTTGACTGGTTATATATGCCGGATAATCTAGGCATCTGCACTCCCAAACGATGAGACCTGTGTTCATTTTCTGTAAGTAACTACTTTAGAGCAACTTAGAGATACTTTCTGACAGAGAAGTGAGAGCCCGAGTGCTTGTTTTACTCTTCAGAGAGACAATGCCTAATTACAGTAATGACAACGACCAGAAAATGTGTCCAGTATCCGCTGTTGACGTTACTGGTTTATTCACTGTCTTGCACAACCCTTTCATCTGAGGCCTCAGCTATGACACGTACCTTTAGTCAAACATCTGAAGGAGCTGTTGATGGTCACATCTGCATCCCCTCTGATGATGTCCCAAGCTCAGGGCATGCAAACCTTCCCAGACACCTCTCCAAGGCTGCACAGAAAGCCCTTGTCACAGTCAGGGGCCACATCTGACCTCAGGATGATTGAGAGGACATCACTTCCCCAACAGCACACGAGCATGCGGGCTATACTGCTCACATGGTGGTGCACTTGTGCCTCCCTCCTCCCTGAGAAGCACTGGGCTATAAATACACTGAACTTTATTCTCCTTGGTGTTCTCTATCCTTGTTGTCTCACTTGCCCCATGGGAGTGATAATTTCTACCCACTGGAGAGCGTCAGGGAGCAGCTTGCTCTGCGTCTCGAGAGCTGTCATGGCCAGGTCTAGCTCTGTAGGAAATGCTAACATTTGAGAAGCAAGAGTAAATAGGAGCTTGGGTGCAGCTCTGTGGTAGGGACCTTCCTGGCATACCTGAAGCCCTGGCTGGGTTGTCAGTATTATAAAACAAAAATAAAATAAACAAAAGTAAAAGAGACAAATCATAATGAATATCATATTAACTGTCACTTCCACAATGGGCTGTGTACAGCATACAATATGAACTAGGAGCTCACATGAAATATCTTATTGCAACCAATTCTTTGGACATTCTAAACTGGTTTTTTTTGTTGTTGCTGTTGTTGTTGTTGTTGTTTTTTTTTTTTTTTTTTTTTTTCCGGTACTGGGAATCAAACTAATGACCTCACACTTGCCAGGTAGGCACTGTGCCACTGAGCTAAATTCTCAGCCCCCGGACATTCTAAACTGTTAACAAAAGTTATTTTTACAATTTTATATTTATTAGTACATGTCTAGAGTACATAAAAATTATATTCATTGTGAGGAGTTGGTGCATGTCCGGAAGGCATCCTAATTCACTCTCCCCTGTTCATCCATCTGCTGGTCCCTTTCTCTGTGGCCAAACATTTACTTCCTTTTCTCCTATTATCTATCTTTTATTTTGCTCTTGTTAAAATTTTTAACAGAATTAAGCAAAAATTTATCTAAAATGGTTATGAGATCTGCATATCTTTGATGCCATACTATGTTGTTGAAGTTAATGCTTATTTTAACTATTATAAAAGACTCAAAGTAATGAATTATAGAACCATTCAGTCACACATGACTTTGACAGTGTATCTACCTGTTCCTGTCTGAAGAAAGCACAATGAAATGGAGAGAGAAAAGTATCTATCAGGATGGAGGAAAACAGGGGTAGGGGGCTCAGTGATAATTATAAAGACAATGATCAAGGTAGTTAATATGTGTTATGGTTTGTGTCTAGATGTCCCCCCAAAGCCTCATGCAGTCATGGGGTGGACTTCCAGAGTTTTTGATTGATTCATGGTCTAATGCTTGGAGTATGGGTGTGAGTGCTGCACCCACCCTGGGCAGGCAGCCTGCATGCAATATAAGGGCAAGAAAGAGGCTTGCTCTCCACTGCTCCTCCCTTTTTGCTCTTGCTGCCTTTGCTATATTCCACCGCCATGAGCTGTTGTCTTCTGCCATGTGCCAATTTGCCTTGGAGCCAGCCAAGTACAGACTGAAACTTCCATCATCTGTGTGCTAAATAAACCTTTTGTAGTGTATTGATAACTGGTGGTCAACTTATCACCCCCAGATGAACTGAGTAACACGGTGCTGGGTGTGGGAGGCCCACCTGAGGACTGTTGCCAGCAGCATAAGAGGCAGACCTGGAGGAGAAGAAGCAGGCTGCTGGGAGCCGAGAGAGGCTGTGGGGAGCTGGCTTTCCTGATGAACTTGGCTGTTTTCATCCTCCGAGGAGCTCAGGACCTCGCTTGCACTGAGAATGACTTCAGTTCACTTTGGAGAGCTCTGGTCCTAACCTTGAGCATCGCTTCCTGGTTCCAGAGGGGAAGATGGTGCACTGCCGGCCTCCTGGAAAAGCTTGCTGAGGGCCTGGGGATTTAGCTCAGCGGCAAAAGCGCCTGCCTGGCAAGCGCAAGGTCGTGAGTTCGGTTCCCGGTACCGGAGAAAAACCAAAAAAAAAAAAAGAAAAGCTTGCTGCGTTGGCTTCCCTGATTGGAACTCGGCCATCCTGATCATCGGAGGAACTCGGGACCTCACTGTTGTCGAGGATGGCTGTGGTACATTTTGGGGGAGCTCTGGTTCTTCTGAGCATCACTTTCTGGCTCCAGTGCAGATCCCTCAGCTTGCTAGCACAGGTCCTTCATCCTGCTGGCATAGACTTTGTAGATTCCACTACTGACATTTGGGCCTTCCCAGCAGATCTGTGAAACAGGCCTGCATGAGACGTTGTCATGGGCTCTGGGCCTCCAGCTGGATTCGTGGGAGGCATTGTTATGAGCTCTGGGTATTTAGCTCAACTCATGTAGGACATTGTTGTGGGATCCAGGCCCTCAGCTGGATTCCTTGGTCTTAGTGTGTGGACAGATTTCCTGCACCCTTTTGTATACTGTTCTTTGGGTGACTTATAAATAATCATATAAAGTATGTGTCCTGTATTATATTGCTCCCCTTGCAAAATAAGCCCCAAACCAACACACCTTTCTTTCCTTAATTTTGGGCATCAGGTATTTTGTCTCAGCAATGAGAGAAAAATAGCCAAGACAGAATTGGTACTAGAGAAGTGGGGTCATCGCTGTCACTATACCTGAACATGTGCTTCAAGGGCCTTTGGAAATGGATTGTGGGAAGAGTTTGGAAAGGTTGAGATGTTGACAGAAACAGTGGAGCTGAAACACTTTAAACTGTTCTGTATGGAAGATTCTGGTCAGAGCTCAAAAGATCAGAAAGCTGTTAGAAATCCTGCCAGCCCAGTCTTGGGAGGTTTCTGGTGGAGAAAAGGGCCGCATTGGCTGATGGAGGCTGGATGGTGTATGTTACAGAGTGGCAAAAAGTTTTCTGCATTTCGCTCATGTCCAGAGATTTTGCTTAAGACTACGATTAAGGGGTGGACTAATTAATCTGACAGAAGAAATTTCAAGGCAGTCAAATGTTGAGGCTGTGGCATGGGTACTGTTGGGGGCTTTGAGCCAGATTTATGTTGACAATCAAGAGCACAGAGCTCAGTAGAATGATTTAGAACAGTGTGAGTTTGGCCAGAAGGGAAGCTCCAGTAAAGCTGTGGATTGCAAAGAGAGAACAGAGATCTTGACTGCTGAGAAAGTAGAGGAGAATAAAAAAATGGCCTGAGGACATCACAAGAAGGAGCAGGTCTCCACCCTTTGCAGCCTCAGAATTGCAAAAGTGAAAGACTTTGCTCTGAGGAGAAAGCCACAGAGTGCCATATTCCAGAATGGCAGCAGTGGCCACAGCATGTTCCAGAGAGAGGAAAGAGAGGAAAGCCTGACTACTGCTTCAGCTGGCAGCAGACCTTGGCACCATTGACATAGTGCTGGTTTTAGGTGCATGCAGAATGAGAGTCCTGATGTTAAAAACACTTCCACTCAGATTTCAGAAGGCCTGGGAGGGCAGGCAGTGTGCCCCTGAGAGGGCAATATGTGAAACTATGAGGGTGAAGCCAAAGGGGCAGGGGAGACCCCAGAAGTTCGGAAAAGCCACAAATGATCATCTGAGGAAACCTGCAGGGAGGGAGAAAACAGGCCTAAGAGAGAAACCATGGGAGGTATTGTAGCAGAAAAACCAATACCAAACCAAATGGAAGACTTTGCACCGAGGACTTAGAAGGCAACTTTCATTATGCTAGTGGGTTGGGGAATCTAGAAGTTCAAATCACCAGCCCAGGGTCAAGTCTGAGTTCAGTTTAAGTATGGTTTGCAATGGGAAGTACACAGCCGGCAGCAGGTTATTACCTGATGTGTTACATGGAATACAAGAATTATGTCAATGTTGTCAGGCAGGTTTGCACAGGAACGTTCTGGGAGGAGGGGTTCTGAGAAGAGTAGGTAGAGTTGAAAGTGTCCTTGACTGGGCCAGTCTTCCCCAACCACGACGGCCTTGAAGCCCTTGAAGTAAGCTGGAATCACTGCATATTTTTGAAACACAAAGCTACACAGTCACTTTAATCCACACATTGTTAAAGGGAAACATCTGGGCCTAGAAAGTCAAGGCTGGCTATGTGACAGGAACCGTGAGCATAGTCACAGGCTCTGAATTGACTTCTAACTTTTGTGATAATATGCCTACAAGTCTGCTAGCCTACAAGTGTGCCCTCACACTACAACTGCCAGAAGTTCCATCAGGGCAGAATCACATAAACCCTTTGGAGCTCACAACTTATCACAGATCACTTTGGATGTTCCACATGGAGCTACAGGACTTAATGCTTGTCCTGCTGGATGTTGGACTTGCTTTGGTCCAATTCCTTTGTATCTCCCTGTGTGTACCTTTTGAAGTGGTAACATTTATCTTGTGCCGTAGAATGTTGGAAGTGTTTAACTTCATTTGTACAGGGGCTCACAGCTGAGTTTGCCTTACATCTTGGAAGAGACTTGGGCTTTTCAGCCACCATGCCCAGCAGGCCACTTTGTTTAATAAACCAACCACACAGCCATATTTAGCAACTCTGAAAATTTGCCTTTACTTTTCTTTTTATTATACTTTCTATCTCTTGTCTGTCCTCAAAAGTTTTGCTTCTCAGTTCAACTGGCTACTGATCACATGCCTTGTCATTTTTCAGTTCTTGGGTAAACTATTGACTACTAAACAAATTAACACATATATTTTAGAAAGTTCTAAGAAGTTTATTTGTTCTTTGGTGCTGATGGTGGGGATGGATGCCTTCTGTGTTAAAGATAGAAAGCACACACCGTCATATTAGCTTTTCTCAATGAACACAGCTTGAGAGAGTGCTACTGGATCTGTAAAGGTGAGGTTCTATGGCATATGGTGAAAAACACCAAAACACCAGTGCCCTTCTGAAACCGAGCTTGTCTGTCTGGCAGCCTCTTTCCTTTCCTGTCCCATGTCCTGCACTTGGTGGTGCCTTTTCTCTGCTCACTGCCAGTGAGACTTCAGCACCATGCTGAGCCCAGGCAGACAACAGGTGAAAAAGGATAGAATAATAAGTATCTTCCCTCCCTTGTAAGGAGAGCTCTTGTACATCCTGAGCTCCTTCTAATCACATGCATGGGAAAGGTTCAAGAGAGCATGCAGCTGCCTGCAAGAGAAGCTGTATGTGTTTACCACACTGAATAAACTTCCAACCCTGTCACTAAGGAGGGAAAGCACGTTAGACAAGATAACTATCTCATTCAGGACTTACAGCCAACAACATCCCCTGGGCTGAATGTCTGAGTCAGAGAACATGGATTCAGAGCAGCATTTGAATCATATTCAAGTCATCAGGTTCTAATTCAGGAGCTCTCTCAGCAAAAAAAGTAAAACAGAATATTTAAATTAGAGCAGTTAGCACTTTATGTGGAATTTGAAATAAGACACGATGCTTATTTCATTTAAGGGAGTTCTAATAAAGAGAATTGCCTCTCTGGCACTTTGCTCCTCTCTCTTACTTTGCCTTCATATGAGTTAAACCGTACATATTTTCATGGGTACTTGTTGCTGAGATAAAATACCTGATACCCAAGGATAAAGGAGGAAAGGTTTGTTTAGCCCACAGTTGTGGATGTTTCAGTCCATACTTGGCTGGTTCCAAGGCAGAGTAGCCCATGGTAGAGGGAAATAATTCATGGAGCCAGAAAACAGCAAGAACAAACAGGGAGGAACAGAGAGAGCAAGCTCTTTCCCTCCCTTACACTGTGTGCAGGCTGCCTGCCCCAGGGCAGGTGTAGCACTCACACCTGTGATCCCAGCATTGGACCGCAAATCAGTCAAAAACTCTAGAAGCTGCCCCATGACTGCATGAGGCTTTGGGGGGACATGGAGACACAAACCATAACATTCTGTCCCTGACCCCCAAAGACTCATGTTCATCCCTTTATGTAAAAGGCATTTTAGTCCTTCTCTAAGCATTGGCAAAGTCCTCACAGTTTCAGCATTGCCTGTTATCCCAGAACTTGGGAGGCTGAGGCAGGAGGATCCTTGCAAGTTTAAGACCAGGCTGAGCTATAAAGTGAGCTCAAGGCCTGCCTGAACTGCATAGTGAGACTCTGACTCAAAAAAGACCAAATAAAAAAACTTTAAAAATAGAATAAAAATAAAGTGGCCTAATTGATAAACGAATAAGAGAAGTGCTGCTACTGCCTTTTCTCCCTAGACATTTGTTTCTTTATTGGTAAGTACAATTAAATATTTTATGTAGCAATAGAATTTATTAACCTTTATGCAAGTTAACTATTCAATTATTCAAATTAATTATTCGTTTTAATGTAATAAAATTTCTTCTATTTCTGATAACAGACTATTTCTTTAAGCGTGCTAATGACAAGTATAAGACTCATTATAAAAGGTGCATCACTGACCAATCAGTGTGTGTTCACTGTATTTTTATTTTATTTTAAAAAGAATAGTACAAAAAAGAGCAATAGAAAAAATACAAATAAAACAAAGCAAGAACATTGAAAATGATACGTGATTTCAAACTAAATGATAGGGATTAACAGTGGTTGTTATATTACATATTGTTATCTTCAACAAAGTTGCTCAGATTACCAGATGTAAAAATGGAAGATTGATTAAACCATTAAAGAGAATGAAAAAATAATAATTTAAAAAAACATTAGAGACAATACAGAGTTTCACTAGACAAGATGCTATTGCATATTGTTGTCTTCATATCAGTTACTCAGATTACCAGATATAAGCATGCAAAATTGGTAAAAATATTTTAAAAATTCAAGCATTAACTGTTTCTTTCAATAAACCACCAGACATCAGAAGCATAGTTATCCCAGAAGTGTGTATTCATCTCACATACCCATTTTTGGACTGGATCTTTGAATTTGGGGACCTGATTTTTTTTTAAATTCTTTATGTGTTGCAGATAGAAGTCCTTTGTGTGAGGGGCACTTGGCTAAAATTATTTCCCAATTCGTGCATTTTCTTTTTACTCTGTTGATGATTTCCTTTGATGTGCAAAAAATTTTCAATAACATAAGATTCCAGTTGTTGATTTTTTCAAGTATTTCCCATGAAGTTTGGTTTTTCTTCATAAACTGTGTGCCTGTCCCTCTGTCTTTGAGATTTTCACCTACTCTCTCTTCCAATACATTCAGTGTTTCTGTTTTGATATTTAGATCTATGATCCAGGCACCCCCGTGCATGCCCTGTGACTTGTGAAGCCCCAGAGCAGGTGGTCCATGAAACTGCTGAAGCTGCAATTCGTGTCTGGGTTCCATGGTTCATCTCCGGGTGGGACCACAAAAGTAGGTGGTCTGTGGTCACTGCCAGTGCAGCCCACCTCTGGCTCCTGTGCTTGTGGTGAAAGGCTTGCAGACACAGAATCAGGCAGTACATGAACTACAGACCCTGAAGTCTGTGTCTGGGCTCTACCTTCACCCTGAATTCCCTGGAGTCACAGGACCAAGTGGTCTGTGATCACGCCACCAGTGAAGACCACTTCTGCTTCATACTCATGACCTGAGCTGATAGGGAACACTGGATCAGATTGTCTGTGACCTGATGACATTGTGATTGGCATCTGAGACCTGGGAGAACTAGGTAAACGTCACCATCTGCTGGAAGAACCCAGACTAAGCAGCATGCCCCACTGGCCACAGAGGGGCAAGTTTGACCACCAGGAAAATTAGGGAGCTTAGTGATCTTTGCTGAGCTGACAGGGAGGAAAAAGATTGAGCACTTTACCACCAACATCAAACATGGCAAGATGAACTACTACAATGCAATCTCAGAACACCACCCCATCAGAACAAGTCCAGGAGACATCAACATTGGAGAACTTGGTAAATACACTCCTGAAATTGCTGAAATGATTGCAATGGAAGTAAAGCAACAACTCCATCAGGCCATAGAAGATATCAGATCAGATCAGAAGTAATCCCTCAGGCAAAAAATGAAATAATTATAATAATGAAAGAACAGCTCAGCACACCTAAAGAAAAAACCTACAAAAAATAAATGAACATAGGCAATAGATGGAAACATTAAATAAAAAATATAGAAATGAATTAAAATGCATGAAGAAGATTCAAAGAGATATCCAGGACATCAAAGATTCCAATGAAAGCTGCCAAAACTGATTGAATGAAGCCAAAGACAGAATTTCAGATTTTGAAGACAGCATGGCAGCTACTGAACATGAAAGGAAGGATCTCTTAAAATCAAGAAGGATCCAGGAAAAATCAATTCAACAGCTACAAAATGAGGCAATGAGGAATAAAGTATGAATGATAGGAGTCAATGAAACAGCAGGAGGCAACACAAACGACATAAAAAGAATGCCTGCAGAAATAATAGCAGAAAATTACCCAAGTATGGAAACAGAACCTGACATACAGGTAAATGAGGAATATAGAACTCCAACTAACCATAACCAAAGTAAAACTACACCCACACATATAATAGTCAAGATCCAAGATCACCAGCAAAAGAATAGAATATTAAAAGCTGCAAGAGAAGAGAAACAGATTACCTATAAAGGAAAACCCATCAGAATCACGGTGGACTTCTCAACACAAACCATCCAATCAAGAAGAGCTTGAAGGAAAGTATTACAGCTCCTGAGACAAAACAGCTTCCAACCAAGACTGATGTACCTTGCCAACTTTCCTTCAAATTCAATGGAGAAATAACATATTTCCAGGACAAAGAACAACTGAAGAACTTCATGAGTGCCAGACCATCATTGCAAAGACTACTAAAAGATATTCTAGACAGAGAAATACATGAACACAATTTCAACAACAAAAATAGAAAGGAACCATCAAGAAGAGCAAGCAAGTAAACAGGTGCAAAACGTAGGAAACCAAGGGCAAGTAAATAATATGACAATGATAAGTTAACACGTATCAGTGATAACCATAAATGTAAATGGCCTCAATTCACCAGTCGAAAGAAATGGACTGGAAGACTGGATTAAGAAACAAAATCCAATGATATGCTGTACACAGGAAACACATTTTACTCAAAAGGAAATTCATAGACTGAAAGTCAAAGGATGGAAACCAATCCTGCATGCAACAAGAACCCAGAAAAAAGCAGGGGTAGCTATTCTGTTTGCAAACAATGTAAACTGCAAACCGACAACAATCAAGAGATAAAGAAGGTCATTACATACTTGTTAAAGGAAAACTTCAAGAGGAAGAGATAACAATCATGAAGGTGCATGCACCAAATATCAGAGCACCAAAGTATATAAGACAAAACTTAACAGACATGAGCATTCATATAATTAATGACACTGTTCTACTAGGGGATTTCAACAGCCCTTTGACACAAAGAGATAGGTCAACTGGACAAAAAATCAGCAAAGATGTAACAGATCTGAACCAAAGCTGTGAACAAATAAACTTAGTAGATGTATACAGTGTTCCAACTCACAACATCAGAATACATATTTTTCTCAGCTGCACATGGGTCTTTCTCTAAAAGAAACCACATTCTAGCCCATAGAGCATACCTAACTAAATGCAAAAGAATTTAAATTATCCCATGAATATTATCTGACCACAGTGCAATGAAATTGGAAATTAACGATAAAGGGAACTCCAAAAACTCCATAAACACCTGGAAATTAAACAACAACCGCCTGAACAACCAATGGGTCACGGAAGAAATTCAAGAGGAAATTTAAAAATACCTACAAACAAATGAAAATGTAAATACAACTTACCAGAATCTATGGGATACAGTGAAAGCAGTCCTCAGAGGTAAATTTATAGCAGCGAATTCACACACAAGGAAAACAGAAAGAGAACAAATAAGTAGCCTAATGCTACATCTCAAACTTTTAGAAAAAGAACAAGTCAAGCACAAAGCCCAAAGAAAGGAGGGGATTATAAGGATTACGGCAGAAATTAATGTAATTGAGACAAAGAAAAACCCCCCCAAAAATAAATGAATCAAAGACCTGGTTCTTTGAAAGAATAAATAAAATTGATAAATCCCCAGCCAACTGTATCAAAAAAAGGAAAGAACTCAGATTCATGCAATAAGGAATAAAAAGGATGAAATTACTACAGATTCCACAGAAATTCAGAAGATCATTAATACCTACTTTGAAAATCTTTACTCCCATAGGATGGAAAACTCAGAAGAAATGGACAGATTCCTAGATATGTATGAATTACCAAGGTTGAGTCAAGAAGATT
>NW_004955524.1:257127-262962 GCF_000276665.1 Chinchilla lanigera | reverse complement strand
GATAAAGGGGCCAAACAATCTCATTGGAAGAGCGATAGCCTCTTTAATAAGTGGTGCTGGAAAAATTGGCTTGCTACCTGCTAAAGACTGAAAATAGGCCCAAGCCTATCACCACGCACCAAACTCAAGTCAAAATGGTTCACAGATCTCAATATTAAACCAGAAACACTAAATCTATTGGAAGAGAAAGTAGGTGGAAGTCTTGAAGGCATACAGTTAGGCAGAGAGTTCATGAACAAAAACCAAACTGCATGTGAAACACTTCAAAGAATCAACAACAGGAATCTCATTCTACTGAAAAGTTTCTGCACATCTAAAGAAATCACCATGAGAGTAAAAAGAAAACCCACAGACTTGGAAAAAATTTTACCTGACTGTCCCTCAGACAAAGGGCTTCTATCTAGAACATATAAAGAATTAAAAAAACATCAGCCCCCTCAAATTCAAAGACCCAATCCAAAAATGGGCAACTGAGGTGAATACATACTTCTCAGATAAGGAAATACAAATCGCAAATAAATACATGAGAAAATGTGCAACATCATTAGTCATTCAGAAAAAGCAAATTAAAATAACCAACCTAAGGAAATGTTACTAGCAAAATAATGTTAGAAATACATACCCATCATCCCGTAAGTCAGCTGCAGCCCTGCACTGAAAATTCTTTTTCCTAAGTAAGGTTTTATGTATTTTAATACTTCACCAAGGTATTCTAAGGACTTTGTGACCATGGCAGATTTATCAGAAAGCGTCTGAAGATTTCTGTAAGTTATACCAACAGCCTATAAATAAAGGAAACATTATTGAAAAAAAAAAATAACATTGAGACTCCACTTTACCCCAGTAAGAATGGCTAGCATTAAGAAATCAACCTATAACAAATGCTGGCGAGGTTGTGGAGAAATAGGAACTCTTCTCCACTGCTGGTGGGAATGCAGATTTGTGAAACCACTGTGGAAATCAGTTTGGAGATTCCTGAAAAAACTATGTCTAGAGGTGCCATTCAACCCAGCTATCCCCCTTCTGGTTATTTTCCCAGACGATCTAAAAACACCATATCACAGCGATATATGTGCACATAGCTATGTTCTTAGCAGCACAATTTGTAATTGCTAAACTGTGGAGGCAACCCAAATGTCCATCCACCAAGGATTGGATAAAAAAACTTGTGGTACTTTTATACAATGGAATGTTACTCAGCTATAAAGAAAGACAAAGTCAAGGCCTTTATAGGGAAATGGTCACAACTAGAGACCATACTCATAAGTGAAATAAATCAGACCTGTACGTGCAAGCACCGCATTGTCTCACTAGTGTAAAACCTGAAAGAGTTAATTTGAACTAGGAGGTATGATAGACATTGTGAAATGATAGGAAAACACTCAAGGGTAAAGGGCAACTAGGATGTGGGAAAAGACAAGGGAAAGAAGGAGAAATTTTGTATGTATGTATATACAGGATAGTTAACATAGTTGATCTACTGTCTTCTATTACTTTGCTGAAAGAAACTGTCATTGAGTCCTTGATTGATCACTATTGCATGTCTGTATTTGTTTTCATGAGAAATCACTTTGAAGATATCAATATGTAATTCAACAAGCATTGTTAATTTCCTACTACTTTGTTTGTAACTCTATATTGTTTGTACTGTTCTTTTGCTATCTTGTAAAAGGTTGTCTGTTTGTTAATGTTTTCCTCCTTTTATTTTTAAAATAAAAAATAAAATAAAATGAAATAAAATATATCTGATAAAAAAGAAAGTAAATGTCACTTACTAGTGACATGAAAACATCCTCAAAATTACAGAGAATATGCTCAAATAGTGTCTTATATAAGAAACTCAAAGTATAAATTTTTCAAAAAACAAAATACAACATAGGCTGTAGGAAATTGGGAGCTAGATCTTTAGCAGATGGAAAGGAATATATAGAGAGAAGAGCAGAAAGGGAAGAGATACAAAGAATTACAATGTGTTAAGTGTATGTACCTACTTCTGAGGATGAATGTAAACATAATGTATTATAAATATAAACTGATAAAATAAAAAGCAGTAACATATAAAACACATTAAAGGAGATACATAGTCAGATTCATAATATCATAGTGCAATAAGAACAGCAAGTAAAACATTCTATAGTTAGAATGAAGATGAAATGTCAAAAATATATAGAAATAAAAATAGCTATAATAATTTATCAAGGGAAGCACAAAGCCAAATGATGTGAATTTTGACTTCAAAAACTGGAATTGTGGGAAGGGATCAAATGTGTACTTTTATACAATCAAAAATAAGTCACTACACTTTTAAAATAGCTTGTTATAACCACAAAATTTTTATGTGAGCTCCATCACAGCCACAGAGAAAAAACCCTGTAATAATTGTACAACCATTAGAAAATAGTAAATCAAAGGATACCACAACCGAAAATCAGGTATTCACAAAGGAAGATAGCAATAAAGAGAGGAAGGAACAAAGAACTGGCAAAACTATCAGAAAACAATTAGGTAAATACTGGCATTATGTCCCTACCCATCACTATTTCCATTCAACTTGAGTAGATACAACTGTCCAATACAGAGGCCTTGCACAAACCGTGTGGGAAGGAGGAGGAGAAGGGACCCTCACACCCAACCTGCCACCACGGCTTTAGGTCCAGGACTCATACAGTGCACACCAGGGAGGAAAGCATCAGGCAAACTACCAAATGCTAACACTTTGCTCCAGGGTTCTCTACTCAAAGCACTGCAAAGGTCATAACTGAAACACTGAGCTGACTGAGTGTTATGGTTTGTGTCTGCATGTCCCCCCAAATCCTCACGCAGTCATGGGGCAGGCTTTGAGATTTTTGATTGATCCGTAGTTCAATGCTGCCATGATGGGTGTGAGTGCTACACCTGCCCCTGGGGTGGGTAGTTTGCATGCAGTGTAAGGGAGGGAAAGAGGCTGCTTGCCCCTACTATTTCCCCCATTTGCTCTTGTTGCTTTTGGTATCTTATACTGCCGTGAACTGTTGCCTTCTGCCATGTGCCACTCTGCCTCGGAGCCAGCTGAGTATGGACTGAAACCTCCACAACCTGTGAGATGAATAAATCTTTCCTTCCTTAATTTTGGGTGTCAGGTACTTTGTCCCAGCAATGAGAGAAAAGTAACCAAGACACTGATTTTGAGACCAACACCTAGGAGCAGAATTTCATTCCAGGAATGAAGTGTTACTCTACCAGACAGACCAGGTGGGACACAGGATTGGAAAGGGTAAGACCCAAACTGGAATCCCCTGGAATCCCATGGGAAGCTTGAGCTGGGACCATGAAGATCATGGGGCCTGTATACAGTGGTGGGAGGACAGGTTTGGTGTGTGCAATCTTCAGAGGTGGTAGGCCTGAAGGAAATGGCATTAAGTCCAGTGGTATGCTTGAACTCTTGTACCATTGCTCGTTCCAGAAAAATTTAGTGTTCTGAATTAGAATAGGCCAATATCTGGGTGGCCTAAGTGTCTTCACTAGATTCACAGGCCTCTCTGCTCTGGTTAAGAACTGTTCTGCGTGGTTCTTAGAGTTTGTTAGTATCCAACTGAAATTTGATGCACTGTTATCATGGATATAAGCTCTAGGGCTAAGGCTATATAATTGTTGGTCTCAAATAATATTTTCTCTATGCTGATATCTGAATTGCCTGGTGTCCTAAACAATATCATGGCTCATTCACAAAGAACCAGCACAGGGCCAAAACCTGCAAACAACAGAATACAAATAAACAAAAAATAAAAACCTGAAAAGACAAGGTAACAAAATGCTTCCACAACCTCCTAACACTCCCAAAACTTGTATAAGGAGCACTGAGTGCAAGGAAATCATAAACTACATAGCAGCAATATCTGAAAATCTATCAGTGTAGATAAAATAGTTGAATAAGGGTCTTGATGAAATTAAAGAAGATAAAACTGATCAGATAGTGACATTAATGATTCAACTCTCTAGACAGGAAACTAAAAAAAATCTAATGAAGCTAAAGAAAGATGTACAAATCATGAATGTCAGTCATAGAAAAGAACGAGTGTCCATTAAAAAGTTTTAAAAGAAATATAGGAGATTAAAAATATGAGCAGTAGAAGGGACCAATATGAAGAGAGCATCTCAGATCTAGAAGATACTGCTGTGTTTACTGGATTGATACTATGCCTTAGTTATTGCAGATTGATCAGGTCTTCAGTCTCCCAAATGAGTGTCTGGTGAAGGCTAAATAAAAAGGGACCAATGGAATGATTTCAGGGCTCCAGGAGGATCACATCCCTCCCACAGAATTTGAGAGTCTCTCAGGACTAAGACCAAGACCTTCTTTGAGTGGCCCATATTGATTTGGTTATCAGAAGAAGGGAGAGGAGTAATCAAGAAGGGTGGAATCATTCAAGGACTTCTCCAAATAAGGTATTAAATTAATCCACCCAGGAATGACATGGTTGAGGCTACAGTCTTCATCTAGTTGAGGTTGGATCCAGGTGTCCTTGATTGTAATCTTATCTTTTCCTTTGAGGTTTTCCAGCTTCATCTGCCATTGCAGGCCTTAGTGGGGATTAGTGACTCACAGAAGTTCACTTACAAGGAGTCTGCTACCCATCTTCAGACAAGGGCCCTAGGTCATGGACAGATTCATCTGAAAAGCCCATTGGTTAATTTAAGTCCTACTCCAGGCTGCTTTGTTGTGGTCTCCATCAGTGGTCAATGATCATTTAATGTGAGATGCCTTAAAAAACCCAAGATAAATGAAATATGGATCTAACAGCTGCAAGATGGTGCAAAGAAGACCAATATGAGTAAATGGAATTAATGAAAAATCAGAAGACAGCAAAAACAAAGAAACAAATGAACAACACCCCACTGTCTACAGAAGTAATGACAGAAAACTTTCCAGACATGGAAAAATAATTTAACAGAGAGATAAGGGAAGTATATAGAACACCAATTAGCCATGATCAGAAAAAAAAAAAAAACACTTCATACCACATAATAATTAAAATACCTAAAATACAATATAAGAACAGAACCTTGAAGACTGCTAGAGAAAAGGAACAGATCACATATACAGTAAAACTTATCAGAATTACAACAGACTTCTCCACAGAAACATTAAAGGCAAGGTGAGCTTCGAATGAAGTGTTTCAAGCTCTAACAGAACACAACTTCCAGCCCAGACTGACATGTCTTGCAAAATTATCTCAAAATTAATGGAGAAATGATATTTCCATGATAAAAACAACCTAGAGGAATTTATAATCACCAAATGAACACTCCAAAAAATTCCCAAGGATATCCTAGAGAGAGACAATGAAGCTAACAATGTCAAGTGGTGCAATAAAATGAATTCATCATGTAAAGGTAGACTCTACATGGAAGTGAAGAAAGCAAAACAGACATAATACAATTACAAGAATAAGGCAATATCTGTCAAGTATAGCTATCAATGTAAATGAACTCAATTTGCTTATCAAAAAATACAGATAAGCAGAATGGATCAAGAAACAGAACTCAACAATACATGAAATGCTTTAACAAGAAAAAATTTATAGACTAAATATCAAAGAATGGAAAAAATATTCCATGCAACAAGAACCCCAAAATAGAAATATGTACACCATTTTCACAGTGGAATACACAGAGAAAGCGGATCAAAAGAGAAGAAGAACATTACATATTCATTAACAGAACTATTCAATAGGAAGAGATAACATTTAAAATATATATGCGGGGCTGGGGATTTAGCTCAATGGCAAAAGCGCCTGCCTGGCAAGCGCAAGGTCGTGAGTTAGGTTCCCGGTACCGGAGAAAAACCAAAAAAAA
>NW_004955524.1:255956-257027 GCF_000276665.1 Chinchilla lanigera | reverse complement strand
TTGAATGAAATTGGAAAGGAAGCAATTCTCCCTAACTCATTTCTGGAGGCAAGCATCATACTGATACCAAAACCAGAGAAAGACCCAACCAAGAAGGAGAACTACAGACCCATTCCCCTAATGAATATAGATGCAAAGATGCTCAATGAAATACTGGCAAATAGAATGCAGCAAATCATCAAGAAGATCATACCCCATGACCAAGTCGGATTCATTCCAGCAATGCAGAGATGGTTCAATATCCACAAATCTATAAATGTTATGTGCCATATCAATACAGCCAAAGACAGAAACCATATGATCATCTCAACTGATGCAGAAAAAGCTTTCAACAAAGTCCAACATGCATTCGTGATAAAAATTCTTTAGAAAATAGAAATAGATGGTCTTTACCTCAACCTAATGAAGGCCATCTATGACAAGCCAACAACCAACATCAACAACCAACATCAACAACCAACATCAACAACCAACATCAACATCATTCTAAATGGACAAAAACTGAAAGCTTTTACTCTAAAACCAGGAACAAGACAAGGGTGTCCGCTGTCAGCACTCCTGTTCAATATAGTTCTGGAACCACTAGCCAGAGCAATTAGACAGGAGAGAGAAATAAAAGGAATAAGGACAGGAAAGGAAGAAGTAAAACTATCACTATTTGCAGATGGCATGATACTTTACATGGAAGACCCCAAAAACTCCACAAGAAGACTCCTTGAATTAATCAACAAACTCAGCAATGTAGCTAGATACAAAGGCAGCACCCAAACATTGATAGCATTCTTGTATACAAACAACAAGCAGCCTGAGAGAGAAATTAAGATGATCAATTGAGATGATCATATGGTTTCTGTCTTTGGTTCTAACATTCTTTTCATAATAACATCCAAGAAACTGAAATACTTAGGAATCAATCTAACAAAAGAAGTAAAAGATCTATTCAATGAAAACTACAGTACTCTGAAAAAAGAGATTGAAGATTTCAGTAAATGGAAAAATAAATATTCCTTGCTTATGGACAGGAAGAACCAACATTGTGAAAATGGCCATACTCCCAAAATCGCTGTACAG
>NW_004955524.1:250498-252891 GCF_000276665.1 Chinchilla lanigera | reverse complement strand
GGTACAGTCAACGAGGACCCTAGAGGGGGAGTGGGGATGGTAAAGGGACAAGAGACACGAAGAATGGAGACAAGACAGGATTCTGATCAAGTCTCGTTTATTGGCGGGAAGTACGGTGTATATATAGGGCGTGGTGCGGGAAATGCGGAAATTCTTAAGGCGAGAGTAACCAAGTAACCAGACAAAGGTGGGAGTAGCTAGGTAACTGTGGGCAGTCCTGACTTAAAGGGAAAGGTGCATCTCTTTGGGAAAGTAGGCAGGATAACAGAAACTTGTCTCAGACAACAGAAACTTAATGCTTAAGACGGCTACTAATATACAATGGAGGTCAGCTAGGGTCTCCCACATGTGCAAACACTAATAGACATAAAATGTCAGAAAAATACAAGCATGATTACAAGGGAAACTCAATACCCCACTATCACAAATAGGTCAACTAAACAAACAACCTCACAAAAAACAACAAAGGAATATGTGAGTTGAACTAACCCTTTAAACAAATGGATTTAATAGATAAATATACTTTGTATTCTACCCAACAACAACAGAATACACATTCTTTTTGGCAGTACGTCATACTTTCTCCAAAACAGACCACATACTAGCTAAGAAAGCATGATTAACGTAAGGAAAAAGAATCAAAATTTTACCATGGTTATAATCTGATCACAGTACAATGACATGAAAAATCAACAGCAAAAGAAACCACAGAAACTACACAAATGTATGAAAATTAAACAACACATCCTTGAATAAACAACAGATCACATAAAAAATTAAGGCAGAATCCATGTGTGGTGGTGCATGCCAATAATCTCAGCCCAAGAGAGACTGAGGCAGCAGGATTGGTATAGGTTTGAGGCCAGCCTGGACTACATCATAAGTTCAAGACCATCCTGAATGACAATGAGAAACCCTGCCACAAAAAATTAAGGAAGAAAAAAGAAAGCGCCTAGAATTTAATGATAATTCTAGCACAACATATCCAAACTATGAGGCACAGTAAAAACAGTCGAAGTAGTGAAGTTTATGACTGTAAATACTCACATCAGAAAGAAAGAATGAGCACAAATGCATAGTGTAATGATTTGTCTCAAGGTCCTAAAGAAACAAGGACAATTCAAAGCCAGAGCTTGTGTGAGGAAGGAAATTATAAAGATCAAAGCACGAATCAATGAAATGGAGACTAAAAATCCATACAAAGAATCAAAGAATTGCAAAGCTTGTTCTTTGAAAGAATAAACAAAGTAGTTAGTTCCTTACCAAATCTTGCTTAAAGAAAGGAGAGAAAAGACAGCAGTCAATGCAGTCAAAAATGAAAAAGGAGAAATTACAGCGAAGATAGCGCATAACCAGAAAGTAATTAACAAAATTTCAAACCTCTGCAAAAAAACTTGGAAAAGTCACATGAAAAAGATTTCTACATATGTTTGAATTACAAAAAACTGAGCTAAGAAGTTGTAGAAATCCTAAATTATTCACTAACAGACAATGAAATGGAAGCAGTAATAAAAATGAACTAACTGAAAAAAGGCCAGGACCTGATGAATCCACAGCCAATTTCTACAAGAACTTCAAGGAAGATTGAACACCAATACTCCTCAAATTCTGCAGGAAAACTGAGATGGAGTGAGTATTTCCAAAACCATTCTGGGAAGCTAAAAGTATACTGATCCTCAAAGCAGACAAAGAGCCAATCAAGAAGAGAACCACAGGCCAATCCTCCCAAAGAACACAGATGCGAAAATCCCTAACAGGTTATTGGCAAGGAGAATGCAACAGATCATTAAAGGGTCATGCAACATGACTAAGTAGACTTCATCCTAGAGATGCAAGGATGTTTCAACATATGAAAATTGGGGCTGGGGATTTAGCTCAGTGGCACAGTGCCTGCAGGCAAGCACAAGGTCATGAGTTCAATTCCTGGTACCGGAAGAAAAAAAAAAGTCTGTCAGCATATCAAAATCAGTAAATGCAATTAATCACAATACAGAACTGAAGACAAAAATCACATGATTATCTCAATAGGTGCAAAAAAGTCCTTTGAGAAAATCTATTTATGATTTTTAAAAATCCTTTAAAAATAGATTTAGAAGAAACTTTTTTTCAATCTGATAAAAGCTATTTATGACCAACATACTACCACATTCATATTAACTGGGGAAAAAGTGAAAGCTTTCACTTTAAAATAAGGAATGAGATAAAGAGATCCACTATCACAACTCCTGTTCAACATAGCCCTCAAAACATTAGCTGGAGCAATCAGGCCAGAGAAAGAAATAAAAGAGACATGTCCAGGAAAGGAAAAGTCAAAGTGTCATTATTTGCAGATGACATGATCCTTTACTTAAAGACCCACAAACCTTCACCAAAAGATTCATAGAATTAGGAAC
>NW_004955524.1:222775-227173 GCF_000276665.1 Chinchilla lanigera | reverse complement strand
ACCACCATTGTTAATTCCCTACCACTTTGTTTGTAACTCTGTATTGTCTGTATTGTGCTTGTGATAGGTTGTAAAATGTTGTATGTCTGTTAATGTTTCCCTCCTTTTATCTTTAAAATAAAAAAAAAATTAAAACTAGAAATTCCATTCGGCATAGCTATTCCTCTTCTAAATGTCCTCCCAAAACACTTACAATCATCATCGTGGAGGGATACATGCATATCTACATTTATACCACTGCAACAGACAACAGCTAGATTTGGAAACAGCATATATGTCAATCAAAAGAAGAATGGATAAGAAAAGTTGAACACGCAGTGGAATACTATTCTGTCAAATGAATGCAACTTGAGAACAAAACTGGATAAGAACTCAGCTAAAAAACAGTTATAGAACAATCTCTTTCATGAACATGAATGCAAAAATCCTCAACAAGATATCGGCAAATAGAATGCAGCACATCACCAAAGGGTCATACATCATGAGCTAGTGGGTTGCATCCCAGTGATACAAGGATGCTTCCACATATGTAAGTCAATGAATGAAGTCCATCACATAAACAGGAGCAAGGTCAAAAACTCATGATCATGTCAAGAGGTCTAAAAAAGGTTTTCAACAAAACCCAGCATACGTACGTTATAAAAACCCTGAAGAAAACAGCTATAGAAGGATGATACCTGAATATGTTAAAAGCTATTTATGACATACCAATAGCCAGCATCATACTAAATGGGCAAAAACTAATTCCCTCCAAAATAAGGAAGAAGGCAAGGACGTCCACTATCACCTCTTCTATTCAACAGAGTGTTTGAAACCTTAGCCAGAGCAATTAGACAAGAGAAAGACATGAAAGGAATGCATAAAAGGGCGAGGAAAAACTCAAAAATTATCATTATTTGAATATGACATGATATATTACAGAGGAGACCCAGAGAACTCTACCAAGAATTCTTAGAATAAAATACTTCAGCCAAGTAGCAGGATACAAGAGCAACACATAAAAATCATTAACCTTTGGATACATCAACAGTGAACAGGATGAGAAGGAAATTACCAAAACAATACCTTTCACAGTCACTCCAAGAATTACAAAATATCTAGGAATTAACCTAATCAAAGAAGGGAAAGACCTCCACAAAAAAACTACAGTACTCTGAGAAAGGAAATTGAAGATGCCGTCAGATAATGGAATGCCATCCCCTGTTCCTGGACAGGTAGAACCAATATTGTCATAATGGCCACTCTCCCAACACTGTTACACAGATTCAATGTAGTTACAATCAAAATACCAATAGCATACTTTCTAGATCTAGAGAAAACAGTCTTTCAATTTACATGGAATCAGAAGAGACCCAGAATAGCAAAAGTGATTTTGGGCAATAAGAGCAAAGCAGATGGCTTTGCAATACCTGACTTCAAGTTATACTAAAAAGCAATGGTGATAAAAATGTCATTATAATGGAATAAAAACACACAGGGCCCAATGAAACACAATTGAGGATAAAGAATCCTCCCTGGACATATTCAACAATTGATTTTTGGCAATGAGACCAAAAACACATGTTGGAGGAAAGAAAGCCTGTTCAACATGTGGTGTTGAGAAAACTGGTTTTCTGTTTGCGGAAGAATGAAATTGGACCCTTATCTCTCACCATATGCTAAACCAAAGTCAAAATTGCTCAGAGATCTAAACATGAAAATGAAACGTTAAACATCTGGATGATAAAGTAGGTAAAGCACTTGAAGATATAATGTAGGAAAGATTTTCTAACCAGAACTTTAACCGCACAGGAAATAGCACCAAAAATCAACAAATAGGATTTTATCAGACTAAAGAACATCTGTACAGCAAACAAGTCAGTCACTAAGTGAAGAGACAACTGAAGAATGGGAAACATTTTTTGCCAGCTACTCCTCAGACATAGGACTAATAACTAGACTAATAGAATGCAAAGAACACAAAAAAATTTAGCCACTTAAAATTAAAGACTTAGTCAAGAAATGGGAAAGAGAAATGAATAATAACAGATTACTGTCAACAAGTATAAAGACACAGGACAGATACTCCAATGGTCAACAAAATATAAAAAATGTTCAACATTTCTGGCCATTGCAGAAATGGAAATTAGAACAACACTAAGGTTTCATCTTACTCTGGAAAGAATGGCAACCACTAGGAGGTCAAACAGTAACAAATGCTGGTAAGGCTGTGTGAAAAAGAACCTGTCCCTCATTATTGGTGGGGATGAAATTAGTTCAACTATTATGGAAATCAGTATGGAGATCTGTCAAAGAACTGAAATTAGAAATTCCTTATGACCAAGATTGCTGTGGCTAGGTACTTTCCCAAAAGAGCTCACATCATCATACTGCAGTGACACGTGCATGCCAAGCATTATAGGAGAATAGTTCATGACAGCTGAACCCTGGAAGCAACCTGTATACTCATCAACAGAGGACTGGATAAAGACAATGTGGTATCTATACACAATGGAATACTACTCAGCTGTAAAGAATGACACATGAGACATTTGCAGGAAAATGGATGCACTTGCAAAATATAATGTTGAGTGAAATAAATCAGACATACAAGCTTAAAGATCACATTGTCATAGGGAGCTGAGTTAGATAGAAATATTATAGGCAGTCAGGTGGGGACAGACTCTGGAAGGAACCAATATGGAAGACAA
The DNA here is from genome assembly GCF_000276665.1 of Chinchilla lanigera. NCBI lineage: Eukaryota > Metazoa > Chordata > Mammalia > Rodentia > Chinchillidae > Chinchilla > Chinchilla lanigera. Next base: position 224,483 of record NW_004955524.1, on the reverse strand, counting down.
GATACCTGGCAAATGGAGACGTATTTGCTGTGGGACAGACCTCAAGACAAAAGACTGAACAGATGCACCCACACACCTCCCTCGGTGTGAACATCAGGGATTAGTATTCTAAAGAGGTGGCAATCACCTTGAAGAGTCACTGGCCCAACCCCTTACAGGAAAAGCCCCTGTTCTGTATTCACGCCCAATTGCTATGTGACTCCCTTCCCCATTTAATCCAATTTAATCAATATGACCTGAACAACCCTTACTGGCTGACCATAGTTTTGTCCCACCTGTGTCCACCGTGTGATTTCCCATTTCCCCCTATCTTGGACCCACCTCACCTCATGGTTTTGTTCTATAAGAGTTCCTAGAAAACACAGAGTCTAGGGCAACCCACGAGGGACCCCTCTCTCTAGGGCAGAGCTTTCTTCACCTCGATAAATATTTTCTGCTCTTAACCTCTGTTGTTCCCAAAATTCATTCTTCAATTTTAGAGTACACGAACTCGTCCCAGATATCGTTCAGGTTGGAAGTTTCTAATTTCCTGTATCAATGTGATGTGTCTCATTTGAGTGAGGCAAAGTACAAAGAAAATGGTAAAGGATGAGTAAAGATGGCCCATGTAGAGGACATTAATAACCCCAGTTAATGTAAACACTGCATGCCATAACATAGGCTCAGACAGATCATGTCAACAAGTATGAAAAATGGGATGGGGAAAACAGAGGAGAAGGGAAGGGGAGGAAAGAGAGGACTTAATAAAGGAAATAAGCTGTCATACGTACATGTAGCCACTCTGCCCACTCCCCAAGGCAGCTGTACACTGTATTAATTGCAAACATGTACTAAAAAAGAATTACAAGTGTGACATCCAGTGGAAAGGTAGGCTTGTGAGAATATGAGAGTGTGTCCTTATCTGTCTTTCTCAGCAGATCTGGCTCTATGTGACTTCGGCCTCTTCTCCAAAGACAAAATCGTCATGAAACGTAAGCATTTCAAGTTGATACAGGACATTGAGGCAATAACAATTTTTCATTCATGAAAGAAGACTTCCAGACTGCTTCAGGAAGTGGAAAAAGAATGGCACAATCCTACCCAAAGCAAGAAGAAAATTTTGAGCAGGATTAATGGCAATGTGTCTTTTACTATAATATATATTTTTTTCAAAAGAATTTCATGCCTATGTCTCTAAGAGACCTTTGAAACTTTTTACTATAATGCCTTTTGCAAGAGCCAAAAACTACAGTCAGTAAATATGACTATCAACAAGTGAACTGAAGCTGGGTGTGGTGGCGCATGTCTGTAATCCCAGCACTTGGGAGGCTGAGGCAAGAGGATTGCTGCAATTTCGAGGCAGCCTGGGCTACAAAGTGAGTTCAAGGCCAGCCTGAACTGCACACTGAGACCCTTTTTTGTGAAAAAGACAAAAAACAGTGAACCAATAAACACTTGTAATATAAATACAGTGTACTATTTCACATCAGTGAAATATTGGTGAACCAGAGATACACACACTAAATAGTAAAACTTTAGGAGAAAAATAAGGTGAAAAAACCGTACCTAAAATATACTTTATAACCGTTAGAAAAGCTATATTTTAAAATATATGATATGTAGGTGCTCACATGTGTAAGAGCTCATATACAAATTATTACCTAAGATTACATAAAATTGGTTAACACAAAGCTCAAGGTCATGTAACATTATGTCATTAATCCTTTTG
>NW_004955524.1:173595-206324 GCF_000276665.1 Chinchilla lanigera | reverse complement strand
TCCCATCTTAGTTCACCCATTGCATTTCAGTGGGAAAGGGCTGTGGGACAGGATAAGACACTGCTGGTTGATTCGTTTCTCAGGCTTCAGGAACTTGCACCATGGGAACTCTTCCTGACTGACGCTGAGATGAAGAGCCCTGCTCCTGGCAGAACAGGGTCGTCTGGACTGTGTGGGAGGTGGGGGCTGCAGACACGCCTGCTGCATGCTCATGTTTCTGGCTTCTGGTGAGATTTCCTGCTGTCAACTGCAGAAGATAGGGGGTGGGATCGGATCAGAGATAGCAAATTCCTAAGTTAGACAGGAAACAAAACTGAGAGTGCTATATGAGATACAAATAATTCTAATGTATTGGTGCCCTCTCAGGAGAGGATTAAAATTCAGCAAGAGCTGTTACTGACTTTTCAAATTTCTGAATGTCCTCCACGCATTAAGCATCATGTTAAGTATTTGATGTTTACCATATCAGGTGATCCTGCTTGCTTCCATCCTACAAAGCAGGTACTCCTTGGATAACTGCCTCACAGATGGGGAGGCAGCAGCCAGTGGCATGTGCTCGGCTTCCTCAGACTTACAAGGTGAGAAGTGGCTGAGGGTGATCATAAAACAATCACAGTGGTCTCAATCTACAGCCTCAGTACCGAACTGCTTTGAGTGGGCCTTTTTCTTCCTTAACTTTGGCTCGAGTCATATGTCTTACTTACAAATTTATAAAAGATCCAGTTCATTTATTTTTTATGTTTAGCAAAATGTAGCACATTTTGTGATTTCATGATTCTAATTTTCACATCATTACATATATCCATATTATGAGTAAATGTTTTTGGTCTCCTTGTCTTAAATTTCACTGAAGAAAGTAAAATGCCACACTATTGGTACATTATTGGGAACTGAAGCCCATAGCATAGAAATGAAACCCTAAGCTCCAATTAGAAGGTAGCATTGGGGCTGGGGATTTAGCTTAGCGGTAAAAGCGCCTGCCTGGCAAGCGCAAAGTAGTGAGTTCGGTTCCTGGTACCGGAGAAAACCAAAAAAAAAAAAAAAAAAAAAGAAGGTAGCATGTCTCTTGCCATGAATTTCTTCACTGTACTGTTAAATTTTTATTTAATTCTGAGTTTACTTTTTAAAAGAAACTGTCATTTTAATGTATAAATGTATGGATAATGGTATGATAATTCAACGTACATGTAGCATATTTGATGATCTAATCGTTTTTCATTAACATTTCCAGTCACTTTTAAATTCAAATTAAAATAATATCTAAAGTTTGAGACCCAGCCCTTAGGTAATACTAAAATCATAAATTGAAAAGTTTTATATTTGGATTTAAAACATTAAATGACACAACATAAAACCCTTTTCCTCACAGCAATACTGGGGGATTTATTGATGAAAAGTTTAATTTGTTCAGCTAAACCTGATTAAGATGTGTTTTAGTAAACATATGCAGGCCACAGACATTCACAGTTTCCTTCAGCCATGTAGCCCACCTGAGGTACTGCACTCACGTGGTGATTTGAGGCATTGACAAACTATGACGTACTTTGGCATGGGAATATAGACCAGGCAGTGTTAGGAAAAGTGAAGCAATTGCTCAGGCTGGGACGGAAAACTCAGTCGCATATGGTGGCACATGCCTAGACTACTTAGTAAGGCCCTGTCTCAAAATGAAGCGTCAAAAGCACTGCAAGCATAGCTTAGTGCTGCAGTGTTTCCCTAGCCTGTGTGAAGTCCTGAGATCAATCTCCACTGCTACAGAACACCAAACCAAACCAAATAAAACAACAAAAAGAAGTATATTAGCCAGTAGCTCATTGGAGCAGCAGCTGCCTGGCAAGTATCAGGTCATGATTTCTATTCCCAATACAAAAAAAGGAGCATATTGGACAACAGATTCTAATGTTTTAAGAGACAAAGGACGTGTATGATTTTTCAAATGAGCTCAAACAAACAGTATTTTGGAGAGAAGTGCATTTGGGTTTTGAAATGTTCCAGTGCTGGAGGTTGTCACTGTGAACATGCAGACAATCTGAGAGGTGAAATGCAGGACTCATGGCTTCTGAGGTCCATTTCAACTTTCAAATTATGGCTTTAAAATTCTCAATCCCATCCCAACCTGAAACTGGGAAAGCACCCAGGTATATTTGCAATCAAAGCATCTGGGAATTTAAGCTGTCTCCTGCCCCTAGGTTCCTCACCACAGCTGGTGCATTTAGTTGTACATGTTTTGTGTGCATATGTATCTTTGTAGCTTTTAGGAGTTAGACAAACTTTCTTAAGTGACAAATAGTGTCCTAGTTTGAAGGGAGAAATTTTTCTGAAAATAGATCTAGGTCTTAAGCTCAGGCAGTAGACTGCATGGCTGTATTAATGAATCACACACATGGAACTATGGGAGACACGGGATACTAAGCCTTTGGAATGATGGACACTCAGTGAGATGGACTTGGCATATCACGCTGGAAATGAGTAAGTGTAGAGAGGCTGGAGGCACTGACGCTGGGACACAGAGGATGTGCTGCAGGAGAACACATACAAAGAGTGCGTCTTATGTACAGATATGCACGTCACAATCTGTCCTCTCCACCTAGGGCTGACCCTGTTGCTCGCATGGTGCTGTCTCCCAGCCTTCCATAAGGAGCAATGGAAACAAGCAATGGAAGTTTGGGAACAGACTTCATCCTTCTGGGGTTTTCCGATCAGCCCCAACTAGAGCCCATCATCTCTGTGCTTGTCTTCATCTTCTATCTGGTGGCGCTGGTAGGAAACTCAACCATCATAATTGTGTCTTACCTAGATCCCCAGCTCCACACACCCATGTATTTCTTTTTGTCCAACCTGTCTTTTCTGGACCTCTGTTATACAACCAGCATTGTCCCCCAGATGCTGGTAAACCTGTGGGGTACAAACAAGTCCATTACCTACGGAGGGTGTGTGCTGCAGTTCTTCTTTGCTCTGGATTTGGGAGCCACGGAGTGTCTTCTCCTGGCTGTGATGGCCTATGACCGCTATGCTGCTGTCTGTCAGCCTCTGCACTACACTGTGATAATGCACCCTCAGCTCTGCCAGAAGATGGTGCTGACCTGCTGGCTCGGTGGCCTTGGCAGTGCCGTAATTATTTGTTCCTTGACTTTGAAGTTGCCAAGATGTGGGCACAGAGAAGTGGATAATTTTTTTTGTGAGATGCCAGCATTGATCAAGATGGCTTGTGTATATTCCAAAATAATTGAGTATGTTGTCTGTGCCCTTGGAGTTGTATTTCTTCTGGCACCTCTGTCCCTAATTCTCATCTCATATGGGGTCATCGCTCGAGCTGTAATGAGGATCAAATCAGCAGCAAGGTGGGAAAAGGTCCTTAACACATGTGGTTCCCACCTCATGGTAGTAACTCTGTTTTATGGAACACTCATTTACATGTACATGAAGCCACAGAATACCACATCCCAAGAGGAAGGCAAGTTATTTACATTTTTCTACACGATCGTCACACCCAGCCTGAACCCTCTGATCTACACTTTAAGAAACAAAGATGTGAAGACTGCAGTGAAGAGAATAGTGTGGCTCAAAAAATGTTTAGCAAAGTTGTGAATTCCATACGAAATAAATCAGAGTGTATAAAGCAAAAGAAATATTGATTTTTATTAACAAAATTCACTTCTCAAAAACTACTTTATATTGTTGAAATAGCGAGTGTGTTATATGATTTTAGATTTTGTAAATGAATAGAAAATACAGAGAAATATGAAGGATATGCATGTGTGACTAAAACACATCACTTGTACATGTACTTAGCATCAAGACTATTGATTTTAGATAAAATAATTATACAGTATAACAACTAAAGTAAAATTATATGTAAAGGTATTGTATATTTCACATGGACATGTGTTCTAAGTGAGACTTGTACTAGACTATGATTTTCTCTTCCCAGTTGTACTACAGCATAAGAAATACACTCCCCTCCATACTCATGATCTTACCTGGTCAGCCCTGTGGAGGAGACTACCTACCAACACACATTCCTGACTCAGCCTTGTGGGCTCACTAGGTGTGTGCCCATCATGATGAATATTACCCTCCAGCACATACCAGGAAGTCCTGGGCACAAGTTCTGGGCCATCTTATTTAGCATGTACTTATTTATCCACATTGTCTTCACTGTCTTCCCACTGCTGTGAATGTGAGTGTAGAGGGCAACCAGCTTGCACCATGCACAAAGCCATCGAGAGGAGGCAACAGTGTGACAAGCACAGCAGCCCCCTGGCAGAGCAGCACCTCCAGACCACACAGGGAATCACCTTCTCCTGTGTGAACTCCTACCTCAGCCCCTGGGCTCTGTGCTCTCCTGGTTACAGTGGCCTGGAGAGGAGTGTGGCCTCCATGCTTGAGGAAACTGTAGTCCCTACATCAGATGCGTCTCACCTGTTATCAAATGGCAGCTTTCCAGACATGCACATCCTCACCGCCACCCCGAGCTCCTGATCCCACAACCAGGGCATGCACCCAGCAGCCCGTGTCTTCTTAATAATCACTTCAGGTGATCCTGAAAAGGCTACAGATGTTACCACTGCAGTAGGGAATAGGAAGACCCTGAGTGTCACTGAACAGGAAACGAGCATGACATTTAGCTCAGATCTAACTTCCTTCCTGGAAGATATGGAAAAGAAAGTAGACACTATTTCCCAAGGTTTTAGAGAAATTTCCTCAATGTCGGACTACAGGTCAAATTCTTCCATGAGAGAGGTTTCTATCACCCATGTGGACATATGGCAGAAATAAGACATTTCCTTTAAGATTAAGTGAACTAACCGTTAACATTATTCTTTAATATGATACCCTTTAGGATTTTTAGTTTTGAAATTGTGACTATTAGCACATATGAATGAAAATAACTGAGTTACTTCATACCTTTTCATTCATGCATGTCATGTTAAGTTCTTTTATTAAATGATGGTGGTGTTACATGGTAAATTTTTGGAAAGGAATTCAGTGGCTGTAAATGTCCATACAAAAATTTGATTTTTTTTTTTGTCCCCACATTTTGCTTGCTTTCACTAACAAATACATTCACAGTGTGAGGATCTCTTTGATGGAGGGTAATCTACTCCTCTTCCCTACACCTCAGCTATTACAGCAACTGGAAATCCTGGCATGAGAAGGACCCTCCTCAGGCACAGTACCTTGTGGTGGGATTTCCAAGGCAAACTCCACCTCACTCATATACCATACCGGGTGAGGGGATGAGGCTGGCTCCCAAGTTTCCAGTGAGGATACCATCACTTTCTTCTGGCACTATTTTCCACAGCCCACCTTTGTTATTCATGTATTGACCTGTTTTTGGTCAGCTCTTACAATTCTTCGTTTGTTCTGCCCATATCCACATTGGTTACGCCTTCTCTGACCTTGCCAAGTTTTCCCTTTCCTTCTCTCCCTGTAATCCTGGCATGCAGCTCAGCTATGTTTGCTTTCATTTGATCAGTGCCCCTTGTATCTGCTTTTGGAGAATTAGGAGTCTTTTGGGAACTGTGTTCCGTTCTTTTCTCTTGTTTCTTCAATTTGGGTGCAGAGTTTTGGGGTCAAGTAGAGTGAGGCAATATTGCCACTGATGTGAGGATCATTTATTAGTGATGTAATCTTGTTTTTATTTGTCCAGAGACATTATTGACCCACTGAAGCAATGTGATTTATTTTGGTTGGACCCTGTCACTGTGTTAGCAGAGAATTTCTACAGTGTCAGAATCAAACCTACTTAAAGAATAAACATTAAAATTCTCTTTGATTATTTCACACATTGCAAATACCCCTTAGAGACTACACTGCCCAACACTCTGAGGTTTATCTGGGACAGGGGGTTGGGGAGAAAGGAAGAGATATGTAAATGGAAAGAGAGGAAAGTTTAAAAAATTTAATAAATAAAATTAGACAGGTAGTCAGACCATTATGGTTATTGTGTAATGGAGTAAGAGGCTGGAGTTGAGGGGATTTGGGAGAATATTTTTGTAGGCGGGATGATGTAAGAAGATATATGGAAATGTAGAAATTGAGGGGAGCTGTGCGATTGCTGGTGCTGGTTAAAATGTCCCTAGTTAATTTTCTTTTAAGCCTCTAAGCCCAGCTTTGTTAAGGAATACACTGACATGCTGTTACAAGGTATTGTTCAATTTATAGCACTGCTTCATTCTTATTCACTAGTGCACTCATACAGTCTCCTGTGATACTTATGTCATTAGATAGATGCAAGGAAGGGTGAGACAATGAGAAATAGGGAACACAGTAAGGAGGGACAGTTGAAAGGTAAAGGGAAGAAATGCTAACATGTGGAGCAGGTCAAAGGGAAAACTCTTGAAACTTCAAGTACAGTAGTTAACCAATACCAACAAAGGTGAACCAAAAGAAAGAAGAGAAAAAATGAAAACAGAATAGAAAATGAAAGAATGAAAGAGAGAAAGGAAGGAAGGAAGGAAGGAAGGAAGGAAGGAAGGAAGGAAGGAAGGAAGGCACCAAGGTGACCCAAATTCAACAAGGTGGCAAGCTTACAATAGCTTCAACTACCACAATGACAGTGGCAATGAGACTAAAGCCTTCCCACGGTGTGATCACCCTAACCCCCGTTTCCGCGTGGTTCCCTCTCTGCTAACATGCACGCAGTCATGAAGCTGCCCTTGTGGTCCAGACAGCCGCGGGTCTGAATCCTGGGGACAGGGTTTCCCTAGTCACAGGTGTCCTGGTCCTGAGCTGCCGGTGCCCCTGCATGGTCCTGATTACACATGGCTCTGTGTCATCCCTCCCATTATACAGCCAAAGTGTGTGTGGCCAGGAGCTGCACGTAGACTAACTGCAGCTGCTTCAACCCAGCCAGAGAAGCAGCAGGACGGCCTCCCATCCACCTCACCTCCACGACTCTGCCTCACTCCCTCTCTCTGTCCCTCCGCTTTCTCCCCCTCCCTCTTCCTCTCCCCCTTTTTCTCTTTCCCTCTCCCTCCCTCCTCTCCCCCTCTTCATCTCTTTCCTTCTCCCCTCCCTCTCCCCCTCCCTCTCCCCCTCCCTCTGCCCCTCTTGGCTCTCCGACTGGGGCTGTCTAGCTGTGCTTTGTGTAATTTTCATGGAACTACTTTTCCCTTCCCTCTGCCTTCCCCAGATGGGAGTCGCTCTTCCCTCCTTCTAGCAAAGCCTGCAGACAGTTAACCGTGGGTGGGCCCTGAGTGGTCCACTGTTCCACCTATAGTACTCTTCCCATTGTACGTGGGAGCCATAGGCAGCTTATCACCATCACCACCACCATTGTCCTCCTCTTCATCATAATCACACTGCAGCACTTCCCACTGTTATAGTTTGTGTCTGGATGTCCCTCCAAAGCCTCATGCAACCATGGGACAGGCTTCTAGAGTTTATGATTGATTCATGGGTGTGAGCTACACCCACCCTGGGGAGGGTAGTTTGCATACAGTGTAAGGGAGGGAAAGAAGCTGCTGGTGGCCACTCCTCCCTTTTGCTTTGCTTGGTTTTGCTGTCTTCCCCCACCATGAACTGTTGGCCTGTAGAGTACCGCTCTGCCTTGGAGCAAGCTGATTATAGACTGAAAATTCCACAAGCTAAGCTAAAAAAACTTCCCTTCCTTAATTCTAGGCATCAGGCATTTTGTCTCAGCAACGAGAGAAAAGTAACCAAGACACCCACAAACCCTGGAGTTGGTTGGGAGGGTGTTGGTTTTGGTTTTCTTGAGTCCCTGAACTCAGTAGAAATGGTTGCATGACTATGTGTCAGTCACTGAGGAGCCAGCTCTCTTCCCCACTCACTCCAATTCTTCCCCAGGATGGTGCCTTCACTGGGTCTGGGGTGAAGGGAGCGTACAGGGATCCAGGAGTGGACCAGCTCCACTCACCTACTCTCTACACATTGGAGTTCAGGCCCGCTGGGCTATCTCTTTATTTATCCTCCTGTATAAGCCTTTATTTTTCACCCCCACCTCAGGTCGACTGTTTTTCTTTGACACCAAATTGGAGACACTCACTGTAGGTGATGCCCCCTAACTACAGGTCCTCACAGAGCCCCTCTCAGATGGGCTGTTGAGAGCATCAGATATGTTTTTTAATGGTTCTCTGGCTCTTAGAAGGAGTCCTACTGGCACTTGTGCAGTAAACCACTTCTTTGGTAGACTAGGTGGTTGCTAAAGAATATTTAATCTTGTGTGTGTGTGTGTGTGTGTGTGTGTGTGTGTGTGTATGTGTGTGAATATAGGCACATGTGTGCAATTCAACCTCTCCAGGTTTTCTGCCAGGCAGAAAGTTCCACCCTTTCACACTTTTTTTTAAAGTTTCTTTTCAGTTTTTTTTTCCGGTACCAGGAATCAAACTCAAGACCTTGCGCTTGCCAGGCAGGCGCTGTGCCGCTAAGCTAAATCCACAGCCCCTTTTCACACATTTTTGATGACCCCTAAGAGACACAATGCCTATAGAGCAGGAAACTTTATTTCTTGGGCATCACAGTGATGTAATTTATAAGCATTAACACTCAATAAAAGTATTAGACAAACTACTGATATTCAGTGAATCAGAACATCCTTGGAAGTTCTTTTTAATGAGAACTAGCTGTACTTTGTATGTGGGTGCTGGTGATTTTTACATCTTGGAGTCCTCATGAAAACCAAACCCCTTACCTCTATGCACATCCACTTTATCACCCACCGGTGCAGATGTGAGGAAAGCCGTGGGAGTTCTTCAGATCTCTTCAATGTAATGTCCCTAAACATGTGTAAGAGAAAACCGTTTCCCTTTCAGACATTACATATGAGGGGGAAACTGACTTGTTTGTCAACACTTAGAGCAATTCAATATAAACCAACATGAGAGATAACTGCAGATGGGGCCCCGGGAATCCATGGGCTGCGTCTGGTGAAGTCTGTGGGCCTGAGGAAAGAGCCAGCTACACTAAAGCAGGTATTCCCCCACCTCAGTTATCCTCCCAGATACCTCAGAGCTCTGCTCCTGAGGCATTCTGCTCACTGCCTGCAATTGAAGCCCCCTGTACTAAGGAGGGAGCAGCTGGACACCATGAGCTGTAGGCAGCACAGAACACTCTGATGCAGCTGCGGGCTGCAACCCCACAGACTCAGGAAAAACTGGGGCACAACAGAGCTACCCGAGAGCGAGCACCCTCCTACTGCTCCCAAACCGCAGGGAGATGTGAGACAACAAGGTTCCCTGCCCTCCCCGCCATGCAGCAATGGAAAAAGAAGCCACCTACGCAGACCGGAGGCTGCTTTAGCAAAGGTTACAAAAGGATTATAAACCCTGGAACAAACAGGCAGAGAGTGAATCTACACTCATATTTATCACCATTACTGAAATATACAAAATGAATTTAAAAATCTATGCATTTAAAGAGAAATGTTAATCTGCTGGAAGATAAAGTAGGTAAGCTCTTGAACACACAGGCACATGTAAGAACTTTCTTAACTAACCACAGTTGCACAATAAATAACATCAAAACTCAAGAAGTGAGATCACATTTTAGAAACTTCTACATATCAAAGAAAACAGCAAATAGACTGGAGAGATATCACAAAGAAGAAGAAAACACTGTGCCAGATACTGTCCTCACAGAAAACTAGTATGTAGAACATGAAAAGAACTAAAAAAGAGCGTTCCAATAAAATACCTATCAAAAATGTGCAACTGCAAAGAATAGCCCCTTTCCAGAAGTACAAATGGTGAGTAAATACACAAAACATGTTTAGATTCTGTACCCAGGAGAAAATTGCAAATTAAAAAACATCAAGATTCCATCTTACTCCAAAAGGAATGGTTCTCATGAAGAAATCAGGCTGTGAGCAAAAAAAGCGTACATTCATATTGTTGGTGGGAGTAGCTCACCTCTGTGGAAAACGATGTGGAGAGTCCTCAGGAAACTAAAAATTTAAATTCCATTTTTGCCAAAAATAAAAGTAAATTTGAGTCATTTGTAGGAAAACAATTACACCTTGAGACAATAATGTTAAGTGAATAGTCAGACATACAAGTTTGCATATCGCATGCAAGAAATCCAAATTATAAGCAACTTAAACACCAAAATAAAACATACATAAAGGGAAACATTGACAATTTTTTATTGCAATTTATAAAGACATTCAAGAAAGAAGACTTCCAGAACTTCCTGCAAAAGTGGTACAAATGATGAAATAAGTGTACTCAAGGTGAGGTGGAGTATTTTAAGGGATGTTAACGGCAATGTGCCATTTACTGTAATAATTTTTAAGTTCAGCATTAAGCATAAATTATTTATTTATTTAGCTTCTGTTTCTTGAGACAGGATCTCTATGTTGTTCAGGCTGGCCTTGAACTTACTATGTAGCCTAGGCTGGCCTTGAACTTGTGGCAATCCTGTTGCTACAGCCTCTGGAGTGTTGGGATTGCAGGTATGTGCTACTACACCTGGCTTCACACCATATATTGTAATCACCCCTTGTACATGATTTAGCAAGCAAGACAGCAGTACAGAAGTCCTGTCCTGTGAAAAGGAGGTACCATATGACCAACAAGGACATGGTTAACAGGAAAAGATGCAATTCTAAGTTGCCTTCAGAAAGTGCTACACACTTACAGAGTGCCTAAGTGAACTTTTTGATTTCTCATGAGCTGGGATGGAATCTGTTATGTGATACTGTATATAACACTCCTTTCATCCTCCTCTCTAATTAGAGATGCCAGGAAAAAGAGCTCATCCTGTGGGAGGATTTGCACTTGATTGATAACTCTCTCACATTGATTTTCTCTTGTTCTGTCCAATAACAACACAAAATGTGCTTGTATCTTATTTTGAAATAGTGATGCATTGGATGTGCAGAAACTTTTCAGTAGGATGAGATCCCAGTTGTTGATACTTTCAAGTGTTTCACGTGCAATTTGGTTTTTATTCATGAACTCACCAGCAGAGTCAAAAGAAAACCAACAAACTTGGGAAAAAATTTTAGCTGATTGTCCCTCAGACAAAGGGCTTCTATCTAGAGCAGAGTCAAAAGAAAACCAACAAACTTGGGAAAAAATTTTAGCTGATTGTCCCTCAGACAAAGGGCTTCTATCTAGAACATATAAAGAATTAAAAAATTTCAGCCCCTCCAAATTCAAAGACCCAATCCAAAAATGGGCAGCTGAGATGAACACACATTTCTCAGACAAGGAGATACAAACAGCAAATAAATATATGAGAAAATGTTCAACATCATTAGTCATTCGAGAAATGCAAATTAAAACAACACTAAGATTCCACCTTACCCCAGTAAGAATGGCTAGCATTAAGAAATCAACCAATAACAAATGCTGGCGAGGCTGTGGAGAAATAGGAACCCTTCTCCACTGCTGGTGGGAATGCAGACTGGTGAAACCACTGTGGAAGTCAGTTTGCAGATTCCTCCGAAAACTAGGTTTAGAGGTCCCATTCAACCCAGCTATCCCCCTGCTGGGTATTTTCCCAGAAGATCTAAAAACATCATATCACAGTGATGTATGTGCACGTATGTTCATAGCAGCACAATTTGTAATTGCTAAAATGTGGAAGCAACCCAAATGTCCATCCACCGAGGATTGGATAAGAAAATTATGGTACTTTTATAGAATGGAATATTACTCAGCTGTAAAGAAAGATAAACTCGAGGCCTTTATATTTAAATGGTCACAACTAGAGACCATACTCATAAGTGAAATAAATCAAACATACATGTGCAAGCACCGCATTGTGTCACTAGTGTAAAACTTGAAAGAGTTAATTTAAACTCGGAGGTATGATAGACACTGTGAAATGATAGGAAACCACCGAAGAGTAAAGGGCTTCTGGGATGTGGGAAAAGAGAAGGGAAAGAAGGAGAAATTTTGTATGTATGTATATACAGGATAGATAACATGGTTGTTCTTCTATCTGCTGTTTCTATGCTGAAAGAAACTGTCAATGAGTCTTTGGTTGACCAGTATTGCATGTCTATATCTGTTTTCATGAGAAGCCACTTTGAAGATATCAATATGTAATACAACCACCATTGTTAATTCCCTACCACTTTGTTTGTAACTCTGTATTGTCTGTATTGTGCTTGTGATAGGTTGTAAAATGTTGTATGTCTGTTAATGTTTCCCTCCTTTTATCCTTAAAATAAAAAAAAATAGTGATGCATTGAATACAAAACACAAGAATATGCATATGTTTCTTTATTTTATTTTATTTTTAAAATGAAAGGTGGAAAACATTAACAGACAGACAACCTTTTACAGAATAGCAAAAGAACAGTACAGACAATACAGAGTTACAAACAAAGTGGTAGGAAATTAACAATCTTTGCTGCACCTATGTTCATAGCAGCACAATTTGTGATTGCTAAAATGTGGAAGCAACCCAAATGTCCATCCACCGAGGATTGGATAAGAAAATTGTGGTACTTTTACATAATGAAATATTACTCAGCTATAAAGAAAGATAAATTCGAGGCTTTTATAGGTAAATGGTCACAACTAGAGACCATACTCATAAGTGAAATAAATCAGACATACATGTGTAAGCGCGGCATTGTTTCACTAGTGTATAACCTGAAAGAGTTAATTTAAACTAGGAGATATGATAGACACTGTGAAATGGCAGCAAAGCACTCAAGCGTAAAGGGCAACTGGGATGTGGGAAAAGAGAAGGGAAAGAAGGAGAAATTTTGTATGTGTGTATATATAGGATAGGTAACATAATTGTTCTCTTGTCTTCTATTTCTTTGCTGAAAGAAACTGTTAATGAGTCCTTGATTGATCAATATTGCATGTCTGTATCTGTTTTCATGAGAAACCACTTTGAAGATATCAGTATGTAATACAACAAGCATTGTTAATTTCCTACCACTTTGTTTGGAACTGTATTGTCTGTTCTATTCTTTTGCTATTTTGTATGAGCTTGTCTGTCTGTTAATGTTTTCCTCCTTTTATTTTTAAAATAAAAATATAAAACTAACATGGGTTTTTTATATAATAGAGTACTACTCAGCCATAAACAAAGATGAAATGGAGTCTTTTATACAAAAATGGATGCAACTTGAGACCACACACATAAGTGAGATAAATCACACCCATATATGTAAATATCATATTATCTCACTTATGAGAGAAAATGAATAAGTAAATACTATCAGAAATATACAATGGATATCATGACTTGGGATGAAATTGTTGAAAAGAAAAGCCAAACTCCCTACTCCACTGCCGGTGGGAGTGTAGATTGGTGAAACCACTGTGGAATCCAGTTTGGAGACTCCTCACAAATCTAGGATTGGAAGTCCCATTTAACCCAGCTATTCCACTTCTGGGCATTTCCCAGAAGAACTGAAGACATCATACCACAGCGATATGTGTGTACCCATGTTTATAGCAGCATAGCTTTTGATAGCTAAAGCTTGGAAACAATTCAGATACCCATCCATTTAGGAATGGATAAAAAAGATATGCTATTTTCATACAATGGAGTATTAGTCAGCTCTTTAAAAAGATAAAGTCAAGGCTTTGCTAGGTAAATGGATGCAACTAGAGACCATACTCATAAGTGAAATAAATCAGACCCAGATGGGTAAACATCATATTGTCTCCTTGGTGTAGGAACCTGAAAGACTAGGTAAAACTCAAAACGTGCAAGAGATGATAGGAAAGGGAAAGAAGTTGCTCAAAGGAAGGAATGACTGGGATTAGGGAGAGAAGAAGAAAGAAAGAAGGAATGCAAAATATAAATATATACATGAATAGCTGTGATAACGGTATTGCCGAGGTCCGATGGTGTATTGAAATGAACAGTTAATGATTACAATTTGTTATGTTCTGATCCATTTTGCATGCTTGTGTCTGGTGGTCCGAGCAAGTGACTGGAAGGTAACAATATGCAATGGAATTACAATGGTGAACTCCTACGGTCATGTGCAGTGAAACTCTGCATTACCTCTACTGTTTTATCAAAGAAATATTTTCTTATTCTCTTTAATGGCTTGAGCAAATTTTCATTCTTATATCTGGTAATCTGAGCAATGTAGTTGAAGATAATGAGATGCAGTGTAACAAGCACTGTTGATTTTTATTATTTTGTCTTGAGATTCTGTATCACTTTGAATGTTCTTGCTTTGATTTGTTTATGTTTGTGATACCAGTATGCTGGTACTCTTCTATTTTTGTTTGTTTGTTGTTTCTCATTTACTACTCTCTTTAAAATAAAAAAAGAAAAGACAAACTATGAAGGGGGAAAGAAGAAAGGGGAATGTAAGAAATGGAAAAAGTAAAAAGTGCATGTATACCCAAGGTAATTAAGATAGTCATACAACTAGTTTCTCTTAGTTCATTAAAGAGAAAGTTTTGTGCTAATATTGTATAGATAATATATCATGCCTATATTTTCTACTCTGAATAATTATTACAAAGAATACAATATGCAATGTATCAATTATTGTAACTGT
The DNA here is from genome assembly GCF_000276665.1 of Chinchilla lanigera. Lineage (NCBI taxonomy): Eukaryota > Metazoa > Chordata > Mammalia > Rodentia > Chinchillidae > Chinchilla > Chinchilla lanigera. Next base: position 191,869 of record NW_004955524.1, on the reverse strand, counting down.
CATACTAACCTGCTTTGAAATTCCATTTCATTGTTATGTTTCTTTTTTCTCTTTAAAATAAAAAAATTGAAGAAAAATAAGGAATGCAAAAGGAAAAACATATATATACACACTCAAATTAGCTAAGGTAGTTATACGACTAATTTTGTAGTTCATTGAAGGAAAAAGCTTGTGTGTATGTTGTTTGCCAATATCTTGAAATCTGAGCAACTAATTTGAAGATAATAATACACAGTATAGTAAGCATTTTTAATTTCCTATTATCTTCTTTTGAAATTTTGTATAACTGCTTTTATCCTTCTTTCTATTTAAAATAAAGACAATCAAAATGAAATACATGCCCAAAGAATCTAGAGTAGACAGACAAATAAATATAGGAGCTTAGAAAAATGATGGAAACCATGAGCTCCCAACACAGGAAAAAATGAAAGCTATGAAACAGATCCAAACATATCCAGGAGAAGAACAATTCCATTCAATGTATACACAGCAGACTGAATGAAGGCAAAGACAGAATATCAGATTTACAAAATAGGATTGCAGTTAGCAAACATGAAAAACAAGATATCTTTAAAATAGTAGGAGACTTCAAGCCAAGATTAATCAGAAGAGACAAAGGTTACTACATCATTCTTAAGGGAAAATTCCAAGAAGAGATAACAATTATAAATATATATGCTCCAAATAGTGGTACAGGCAAGTACATAAAACAAATATTAATGGACATGAAAAATCAAATAACCACTCACACAATTGTAATGAAGGACCTCAATACCACACTATCACAAATACAGTGATCCATCACCTATTGCAGGAGCTACATTCCAGAAACCGCTTGATAGGTGATAATCCACGAAGTAGTGGCATCATATTTATTTTATTCTTTATATGTATTTTATGGCTTTACAAACCCTTCCCACACTCCTATAAACCTTTCCCACACTCTTATTAATATTTCCCACACTTTTATAAACACTTCATATGCTCTGAAACACTTTCTGCACTCTTAAATGTACATAATTTTAGCAACATGTAAAATTCTATATAAATACCTATATACCACAAAATCCCACAGTATACCAAAAGCTCTGTGATCCACAATTACATATCTATGTTTTAAAAACACATGATACAGTGAAGCCACAATAATGGAACCATGATATAGTGAGGGATGACTGTAGACAGATCAACTAGACAAAAATCAACAAAGAAATATCACAACTAAACCAAAGCAAAGGATAATCAAACAGTAGATGTCTACAGACTATTCCACCCCACAATATCTTAATGCGCATTCTTCTCAGCTGCACATGGGATATTCTCCAAAGTAGACCACACACTAGCCCTTAGAACATGCTTAAGTGATTGCAAAGGAATTAAAATTATCCCATGCATATTATAAGGTGATAGTGCAATGAACTTGGAAGTCAAGGGCACAAGAAACCATAAAAAATACATTAACACCTGGAAATTAAATACACCCTTCTGAACAATCAATGTGTCACAGATGAAATTAAAGAAGAAGTAAAACAATATTTCCAATTAAATTATAATGTCAACTCAACATACCAGAATTTATGGGATGCAATGAAAAAGGTTCTGTGACAGAATTTTATACTGGTGAATTCTCATATCAAGAAAACAGAACAAGCTCAAAAAAAAAAAATATAATTGTGAACCTCAAACTTCTAGACGAAGAAAAACAAATCAAACCCAGAGCTCATACGGGGAAGAAAATTATAAACATAAGAGCAGAAATCAATGGAATTGAGACTAAGCAAATAAGACAATCAATTAAATGAAGTGTTGGCTGTTTGAAATGCTAAATAAAATTGATAAACCCTTAGACAACCTTATCAAAAAGAAGAGAAAAGAATCAAATTTATGCAATAAGGATGAAAAGGGTGAAACCACAACAGATGTTGTGGAAATACAGATCATCAATACCTACTTTGAAAATCTATACTCTAATAAGATTGAGACATAGCAATGGACTGATTTCTAGACACATATTAATTGCCAAAACTGATGTAAGAATTCTAAATAAACCAATATCAGTCAATAAAATATGTAATTGAAAAGTTACCAACAAAGAAAAGCAAGGTGCTGATGGATTCACTGCTGAATTCCACAAGAAATTTAGAAAAGATCTAATTTCATTACTTCTCAAACTTTTTAATGAAATTGAAAGGGAAGCGATACTCTCAAACTCATTCATGGAAGCAAGTATTACCCTGAGACCAAATCTAGGGAAGGACCCAAACAGAAGAAGATCTACAGGCCAATCTCCCTAATGAACACAATTAGATACCAGCACAAAGAACACAGCAAATCATGAAGAAGATTATCTACCATGGCCAAGTAGGAGTGTTCCTAGGGATGCAGGAGTCATTCAACATTCACAAATTAATAAATATAAAATATACCATATCAACAGATCCAAAGACAAAAATCACATGATCATCTCAATAGATGCAGAAAAAACATTTGACAAAGTACAAAACCAATTCACGATAAAACCCTACATAAAATAGAAATAACTGATCTTTATCTCAATCTGATATAAGCCACTTATGACTATCCAGCAGCCAACATCACAATAAATAGCACAAAACAAAAACTTTCACTCTAAAATCAGGAACAGGACAAGGATGTCCATTATCACCACTCCTATTTAATATGGCTTTGGAAATAATAGCCAGAGTAATTAGACAAGAAAAAGAAAAGGAATAAGAATTTAAAATGAAGAATTTAAGTTATCATCATTTGCAGATGACATGATACTCTAATAGAAGGTCCCAAAAATTCCATTAAAAGACTTATAGATTTAATAATCAAATTCAGTAGCAAAACTCATACAAACTCAATACTCAGAAATCAATAACATTCCCACACACAAAGAACAGTTGCACTGGGAGAGAAATTGGGGAAACAACACCATGTAAGATAGCATAAAAATTGAAGCACTTAGGAATCAATCCAACACAGGAAGTAAAAGATGTCTACAATGAAAACTAGAATGCTCTGAAAAAGGAGATTGAGGAGGATATCAGAAAATGGAAAGATATCCCATGCTTATTTGTAGAAAGAAGTAACATAGTGAAAATGGCCATACTCCAAAAAGTATTATACAGATTTAATGCAATTCCAATCAAAATAACATTAGCATGTCTCACAGAACTAGTGAAACAATTTCTGCAATTCACTTGGAACCAGAATAGACCCAGAATAGTAAAGGAAATTCTGAACAAGAAAGGCAAGGCAGGGGTCTTGATAGGACAAGGGAGACCCCATTTTCTGTTTTATCTCCACATTAAGAGAAGCCACTGAAAGTTCACTTGAACTTCAGTTGACCCCCACTTTTTACTCCTTTGCCTCAGTTAGTTATCAACTCAAAGAAGAGCAGAGTCATAAAATAGGAACACAACACACAGGACAAAGTGCGAAGTAGGCTAGAAAAGTTAAACAGCAATGGTCACTTGGAATTCAGCTGTCTGACCTTCTGGGAGAAGTAAACTTAGTGATAATTGTATGACATGCTTGCAAGATTCTCAAAAATGAGGTAATGGGAACCTAAGATGGGAACCTAAAATGTATTTAAACTGAAGGTAAGAGCCAGATCAGGGTGGGCATCCTCTCTGGCGCCTGGATAGAGACTGTCCATCAGTCAGCTTAAATAAAGCTTTGTTCATTCCTGCCTTTTTGGTTTTCTTCTGAGTGCCTTTCTCGATGAACTCACTTGCTGTATCAGTATCACAGTCCTTGACTTGAAATCACACTGCAAAGCTCTGTGATAAAAATGGCCTGATACTGGAAAAAAAACAACAAAAACAAACCCAAGCATCAATGGAACAGATTAAAAGATGCAGAAACGACTCCCAACACACTTAGCTACTATCTCTTTGACAAAGGGACCAAGCATTTTCAATGGAGAAATGATAGCCTCTTTAACAAATGGTGCAGGAAATATTGGCTTTCCAGAGATGAAAACTAGCCCCATTTCTCTCACCATGCACTAAACTGAAATTGAAATGGGTCAAAAATATAAACATTAAAACAGAAACACTAAATCTACAGGAAGACACAATAGGTACAACACTTAAAGACATAGGTGCAGGCGAAAGCTTCATGATCAAAATTCTTATGGAACAGAAAATACTACAAAGAGTCAACAACTGGGATTGCATCCAATTAAAAAGCTTTTGAGAGCAAAAGAAATTACCAATAGAGTGAAAATACAATCCACAGGGTGGGAAAAAATTTAACCAGCTGTCCCTCCCATGAAGGACTAATATCTAGAACATAAAAATGGAAAAAATAAAACACTCCAAGTTTAAAGAACCAATCCAAAAGTGGGCATCTTAGATAAGTACATACTGCTGATATGAGGAAATACAAAGAGCAAATAAATATATGAAAAACGTTTAACATCACTTGTCATTTATTTTTGGTGGTGCTAGGGATCAAAACTGTGCATTGCAAAGCAAGCACTCTACCACTGAGCCACATCCCCAGCACCTAACTTGTCATTTGCGAGATGAAAATTAAAGCAACACTGAGCTTCCATCTCACTGCAGAAAGATGTCAATCATTAAGAAATCAACTAATAATAAATGTTAGCAGGGCTGTGCAGAAAAAGGAACAATTTTCCACTGTCTGTGGGAGTATATACTGGTGCAACCACTGTGGAAATCAGTATGGAGGTTCTTTAAAACACTAAGATTAGAGGCCCCATTTAACCCCCGCTAGTCTCATGTTGGGTATCTTCCCAGAAGAATTAAAAACATCATACTACACCAACGTATGCACATCCATGTTTAGAACAGCACAGTTTGTAATAGGTATAACTTGGAAACAATCCAAACACCTATCAGCTTAAGAATAGATAAAAAGATGTGGTATTTTTATACAATGGAGTACTACTCAGCCATAAAGAGTGATAAACATGAGACAATTTTATATAAATGGATACACAGTGAGAGCACACTCTTAAGTGAAATAAATTGGACACACATGAGTAAATATCACATTGTTTCTTTGGTGTGAGAGAATGAGAGGGTAAATAAGGACCAAAAGGTATAATAAGTATTATGAAATAGAAATCAAAAGAAAGGGGAAGTAGAGAGGGTGAGGAAGAAAGAAAGGAAAAGAAAAGAAACAATAAAAGGAGGATAAAATGGAAACAAAGCCTTGTAAATGAAGAAGTAAAGAAGGTGTGAAAGTAGTGGAGGGGATTGGAAAACAAGAGGAACCAGGATCTATTATGTATGGGTACAAATTTCCTCTGGTGAATGTGATCATTATGTACTCCCATTGATAGGTGAGCGTGTTAGTGTTATTTCCTAAGGAAAGTGTGATGACGGCACAACTGCAGAGCAGCATGAGCCTGAGTTGGAATGGAGGAGGAAGGGGTGTGGAGGAAGGTGGCCGGCTCTGGGCTGTTGGTCAGTTTCCGGTGTGTGGCAGACACAACAGGCTTCACGGTACTGTTTAGTTCATTGAAAGCGGAAACATGAGGATACATGTCCATGTAGAATTATGATGAGTCTACGAATTTGGAAAGAACTTTATGTTCTGCTAGCACAGCATCTACACAACTAAATTGTTCAATTGTAGCTCATATGATTACTGAAAGTAAAATTCAACTAAATCTATTAATAAAAATAAGTATGGTTTATACTTTACTTTCAATTTTTAATCTAATTTTAATATGACATAAAATAAACTCATTTCTGAAATTAAATTCTTTAAAAATAGCTCACTGTAAAAAGAAATGATACAATTGCTTAATTGAACTGTTTGTGTTATTGTTTTAGTGCGAAGTTATGACCTTAATTATGGAGATTCTTAATCACCTTTGCTGCAGCACAAGTCCCCAAGGTCAAACCACATTAATGTAGATATCCTAGAGTGTTGTACATAACACTTTCTCATTTTGATCATTCCTGGAATCCACATAAACCAAAATAGCCTTGTTTGTGTGAAGCAACAAGCTATCTATGAAGGTATATACCAAGAATAAAAGTCCTCTAATAGTGCACCAAGTATATATTGATTCAAAGCTAAATAGTGCGTTCACCAGTTCCACTTCTACTTTTACTCCAGCATCCAAATTTAACAAAAAATTGCATGCACTGCAACTCAGCTACAGTGTTTAACTGTGAATGGGATTCTGGAGTCAGTGTAAGAAAATGGTGACAATCTCATTTTTCATGGCTCCTGTAACTTTTTCTACCTAATTTTTTTTGAATTGTTAATGGAATTAGGGTCATCATACTCAAAAGTGGGTGCGATTGCACTATGTGAGATCACAACACTTGTGGACTCTCCCTTTGAGAAAAGATTTTATCATTTTTGGTGTCTGATGTGTGTTATTCTAGTATCTTCAGCAGAAAAAGGACTTAGAAAGCAGATCTTGATGGCTTGGGACTGAGACATGAAAGCAAAGTTGTGAAAGGTAAGAAATACAAGTTTATTTACGCCTTCACTGGGGAGGAGATCAAATGTCAGCAAGAGCTGATAGTGTGCTTTGAGGTTTAGGAGTGCTCTCCATGTGTCAAGCACCCTCCTAAATATTTCATTCATAGAACATCAGGTACTCCTGCTCATGTGCTGGTAGGTAGTACGTGCCATTTGGGTCATGATGTTAAAGATGAGGAAAGCGAAGTGTGCAAAAGTTGATCAGCTTCTCGCGTTCACATAGTGAAGGAAAGGCTGAGGTCAGTCATCATCCCGAGGAGATCTGCACCATAGAGCTTTTGTCTTTTCAGCTTGGTCTTTGCTTGAATACAGCAATTTCATTTCTGCTTTGTAATTAATAAGTGATGCATTTAATACCTTTCTTTTTTTAAATGGACAGTCTTGAATGTTTACATTTCCAGTTTTTTCTTCATATCATTAGGTACTTACAAGTTATGTTTGAGTATTTGAGACTCATTTGTCATAAATATCATTACATAAAGTTAAAATGCATTTTATATATTATTGGAAACTTAAGTCTTTACAGATTTGAAGAAACTCTAAGTTTCACTTAAAAGCTAGCATACCTCTTTATGCTATTTTATCATGTCTAGCATTCTGTCATTTTTATATCATAGTCATTTTAAACAGAGCATAAAATCATATTGAAATTTGGTCCCTTGAAGTTTAAATTAGTGTGGAAAATGATGAAAAAACCACATAAAAAGTATTGATTTGGGGTTATACATTGAACTATATGAAGTACAAGCCTTAGCTTGGAAGCATTTCCTAAAACACAGTGAAGACCAACCTTGATGGGGTGGTATGAATCAACCCTCCTGGCTACTCTGGGAGCAAAGCAGGAGGATCCGTGTGACCGAGGAGCCCAAGACTAGCCTGGGCGGCACATTGAGATCTCATCATGATAGATAAATAGATGATAGACAGAGAGATGAAAGATAGATATAGATAGATAGATGGATAGATGAGTTATAAGGAACAAAATAGGTAGGTAGATTGATAGAGAAATAGATGATAGATAAATAGAGAAAGATGTGATAGATATGATGATTGATTGTAGATAGATTAGCTACATAATAGACAGATAGATAGAGGATAGATTAGATGATAGGTAGATAGATGAGAGATAGATAGACAGATAGATGATAGATAGATAGAAATCAAGCTTTGGACCTGTGAACTCAGACAGTGGAGTTTTTCTTCTACTAAAGGAGCTAGCATATATTTTAGAACCTATATGCAGAGCACAGACGTCCCCTTTCCTCTGCAGTACGTGTAGGTTTGGTAACTGTTCTCATTTTGACACACTAACTCGAAGCGTTGGGTGAAATATGGTGCATCCATAGCAGAGCAACCAGAAAAACAATACAAATGAAGACCATGAAGCCTTCAGAACAGAGGTTAAGGGGCCTTTTCTGGAAAGACAATTCTAAGCGTGTATTTCATAGTGCATTCTAATAGTAAAACAGATCTAAAAGACCTGTAAGGTTTTTCATTAGCCAAACTGAACAGGATTGCTGAGGTGTTCATTTAGGTAACTAAGCTACCAAAACAGAAGGAGGTGAGTTCAAGGAGTTGGCCAGGGAAGGGACACAATTTCAATAGGGGGCAGGGGGAAGCCTGGGGACTCAGCAGTCTTCCACTGTTTGATTCAGGTGATGCCTTAGTGCATATTCACCTGAATTCATCAGCTTCACGTTTTGATTAAAGAAACCATGCAGAATTGAATTACTGTTTTCTGTTTTCAGAATAAAGAACACAAGACAGTGCCTGGATATTCAAAGGAGGAATCTTAGATCAAAATATAAGTGAGTAAGGGGCATTCATGAGGGAGGAGATGCTGCTTCATGTGCAAACATGGATGAAAAGGCAGCATTTGTGTGACAGTGCAGGGCAGAAGTCTGGATTCATAGCCTCTGAGGCACATTTTAACTTTAGAATTTATCGCTTTAAATGCCCAACACCAACCCAACTTAGCTATACTTTAAAACATATTTTTGTTCAAATTATTTTGAAAAATATATTAAAAGAATAGTTCTATGCATTGATGTTATAGCATGTGATGTCCACTGTTTAACTCAGGGTCCACATATCTATTTTTGTGAAACTGTACCGTTCTTCATGGTGAAAACTTCGTACTCTGTGCTAGCTTTCTACCATGGGCAGTTCGTCCCTCTTGTCTGTTGTCACACTTCTGTGCAGCAGCAGGGAAAGCTCTCACTCCTCGCCCACTGCAGATGAGTCCCTACCCGTGGGCCTTTCACCCTCCTTCCTTCCCCCAACACTCCAGCCTCCGGGAACCACACTGCACTCTCGCCTTCTCTGACATCAACTCTGTAAACATTCCGCATAAATGGAAACACGCAGGCTTTGGCTTTCTGTGCTTGTTTGTTTCACTGAGCAAAATAATCTCCGATGCCAATCATGTTGTCACAAATGACAAAGCTTCGTTTTGTATCTGGATATTAGTCCAGTTTGTGTAAGAACCGCATTTCTTCATCCATTTTCTCACAGCTGGGCACTTAGGTTGTTTCCTTTCCTTAGCTCATGTGAATGTGAATAGTGAGCAGAAAGGTGGGAGGGCTCTTCTGCACGCTACCTTCATTTCCACGGATTCCTGCCCAGGAGTGGGAATTCTGGATCACAAGTGCTTGTTTAATGGCTCAAGGAGCCTCCACACTCTTCCCGTAAATGCTGTACTAATTTACATTCCCACGCACAGTGCACCAAGCTTTTTTTCCAATATCGACACCAACACTCATTTTTTGTCACGGCCTCTCTAACTGGGCTGCAGTGGGTTTTCATCGTGTTCTCAGTTTCCATTAGCCTGACGATTAGTGATGCTGAGAATTTTTAATGTAAGTTTTGCCATGTTTATGTCCACTTTTGATAAAAGTCCATTAAGGTCTATTGACCATTTTTACCTCGAGTTGTTTAGTTGTTTGCTTTTGACTCTATACAGTTCATTAAATATCATTTATATGAAACCTTGAGCAGATGTATAGCTTGTAAATACATTCTCCCATTCTGCAAGTTCTCTGCTCTGTGCTAATGGAAGCCATCTCTGCGGGACAGAAGCTGCTGAGTTTAATGTGATAGCATTTGTCCATTTTGCTTATGTGCTTGTGCCTTTGACTTCTTGTCGAAAAACCCCTTCCCCATCCCATTGCCCAGATGCACTTATCCTATGTTTTCTACTAGTATTTTCATACTTGCAGGTCTTATATTTATGCCTTTAACTTAATTCATTCATTCATTCATTTAATTTAATTCATTTTAGTTGAATTTTTTGCACTAGTGGGATGTAGGAGTCTAGTTTAATTTTTCTGCAAGAAAATATCAAATTTTTCCAGCAGCATTTTTCACAGAGACTGTCCGTTCTGTAAGGTTTGCTCTTAGCACTTTTGTCAGATCTGTTGGTTGAAGAATAACCTCCCAAAATTGAGCATTCAAAACAGCCCAGTATATTTGTGGTTCGCTTGGGGGAACCCAAGTAATTTTGTGCCCCAGAGAGTTACCACATCAGTGATGTATCTGCTCATTTTTGTGTACATAAGTATGTTTGTGCCTTTTAAGAAAGTTGCAAAAAATATTACTGCAATCCATCTATCTGTACACCATAAGAGTAAAATTACCACTATGCTTTGGAACAAACAATAGATAGAATCATAACGATTCAGAGGTAAGTGGTACCATTTTAGAATTAACGCTAAACCCAGCAGTGCTCTGAAATTCTCTCGGGTAGTAACCTTGACATCCTCCCACTGAGGAGGGAACGATGTCACATTCATTTCACATGTGAGGAACATGACACAGAGAGGTTGAATACTTGCCCAAGGTCACACAGCTGTCGAAAGGTGGAGTCGGGACTCACTCCAGCACTTTTGAGAGCAGAATCTGTGCACATAAGTACAATGCATGGCTTAGCTGACATCCTACCACATAAAATCTGAGTTCTCATTATTTAAATTAACCAAACCGTTTTTTAACCACTGAGGATACAAGTTAGGGGATATTCTGTGTTAGGCAGCAGCTAAATAACTGAGCTACATCCCCAAACTTTTTATTTGTTTTTTAGAAACGGGTCTAAGTAAAGTACCCAGGCCTGGCATAAACTTGCAGTCCTCCCATATTAGCCTCCTAAGTAGCTGGGATTAAAGATGTGCACTATCAACCTGGGTAAATTTACATTTAAAACATTTTTTATGAACATACTTTCATTTATTAAATTTTTCTTTTTAAATAAATTTTACGGGTACAGTTTAGATGTACATAATGATCACATTCCTCACAGGGAATTTGTGCTTATACGTAGTGTGTCTTGAGGCTTCTTTTCTTTCCGATCCTCTTCCTTCCATTCAGCCCCTTCTCCCCTATTTACAAAAGCATGGTTTCCAGCTTTTCCCTTCTGTTCTCTTTCTATTCTTTTCCTTTCCTTCCTTTTCCCTCCCCTTTCCATTTTCCCCCTCCCATTTGAACTTTTTCTTCCTATTTCCCATGAAAATTGGAAGGGTAAATAGGGACTAAATGTACATTGTTTGCACTGAAAAACACAGTATGCTGCTTGTGATCATCACATCGTGTTCTAACAAGAATGCTAATAACGTGGTCTATTTGAGATCATTTATCCACACTTCAATTTCTGTGTAACTTCAATAATCAGATGTTATTCATTAACCACAGAGAGACAAAAGGCACAGTACAGATGCTGGGTCTGCAAGTTATGGTGAGGAATTATGTGCAGAAAAAGACACAAAAACTAATAAAAATTTTAAAACATATCAATTTAATGATTTGATATCACAAGCAGAAATGGTAAGATTAGTGAAATGGTTATGTCTTGTCTGTATCCCTAGCATCAAAATGAGGTGTTGTCTTACCAGACAGGGCTAGAAACCAAGGAGAAGATCTGCTCGTGTACTGACAAACGCATGGGGAGAGACAGCTCACTGATAGTCAAGTCACAGTTTGTTGCTGAATTAACTGCCTGGCTGAATTTGCAAAGCAGTTCCCTGAATAGAAGATAAAAGATTGTTGGTACATGTATGTAATGCCCAAATATTTTGGGACAGGTTCCACTTTTTTACTCTGCAACAAGCAGACGATGCTATTTAAGTGGTACAATTTTAGTCATTAAGGTTGTTCAAAAAATATGACCTTGGCAGTGGGAGGAAAACGCTAATACTGTGAAAGATTTTTCTTTCCTGGCAAGCAAAAACAGCCCCACAAACACGAAGGATTGCTGGGTGCTCGCAAACTGATACGAGAACTAAAATCCCTGAAATGTAGAGAAGGAAAATGTGGAGGGGAGAAGGATTGTGGTTCACAGTGAACAGCGGTGTTTCTCCTATGAAAAGAAATCACACTTTTTTAACTCAAAATGAACTCTGTTTGTAAGAGAAAGATGTACTACAACCTTATGTTTATGTCTTAATTCAACAAATGTCACTTTCTCAAAATGTATTCCTTGTGAAAAATGATATGACTGATTTGTGAATTCATTACTTAAAGCGAATACACAGAACCCTGGGTGGCTTAGAGAATTAACCCAGAATTATACCACAGTATGTTTGTGTTTATCCTATGTCACTACAATCATTGGGGACACGATGAAACATGCCTTAATTAAAAGTAAATTTTCCAAAAGAAAAAAGATACATGTTAATACATAATATGTGAAATATTATATCTTTATATTGAGATTGGCTACCCATGAAAATGTTAAATATTTAAATTTTTTGATCTAATTCAGGCTGGTATTAATTTTGGTTACTGTGCTTTAGGTTCCCAGCATTCCACAAGTATCAATGGAAACAAGCAACAGAAGTTTGCAAACAGATTTCATCCTACTGGGGTTTTCTGATCGACCTCAATTGGAGCCCATCATCTCTGTGTTTGTCTTCATCTGCTACTTGGTGACTCTGATAGGAAACTCAACCATCATAATTGTATCCTACCTGGACCCCCAACTCCACACCCCCATGTACTTCTTCTTATCTAACCTGTCATTATTGGAGCTGGGTTATACAAACGCCATCATCCCCCAGATGCTGGCAAATCTATGGGGTCCAAACAAGTCCATTACATATGCAGGCTGTGTTCTTCAGTTCTTCTTTGCCCTGGTCTTTGCAGCCACAGAAACTCTTCTCTTGACGGTGATGGCCTACGACCGCTATGCTGCCGTCTGTCAGCCTCTGTACTACACAGTCCTAATGCACCCTCAGCTCTGCCAGAAGATGGTGCTGACCTGCTGGGTGGGTGGCCTTGGCAGTGCCGTAACTGTTTGCTCCTGGATTTTCATGTTGCCAAGATGTGGGCACCGTGTAGTGGACAACTTTATCTGTGAGACACCAGCATTAATGAAATTAGCTTGTGGTCACACAAGAGTAATTCAGATTGTTATCTTAGTTTTTGGAGTTATATTTCTTCTATCGCCTGTATCACTAATTTTCATTTCATACGCAGTCATCACTCAAGCTGTAATGAGGATGCAGTCAGCAGCCAGGTGGAGAAAGGTCCTCAATACCTGTGGATCTCACCTCACAGTAGTAGCTCTGTTTTTTGTGCCAGCTATTTACATGTACATGACACCACAGAGTACCAAATCCGAGGAGGAAGGAAAGTTCTTTACACTCTTTTATACAATCGTCACACCCAGCCTGAACCCACTGATCTACACTTTAAGAAACAAAGATGTGAAGACTGCAGTGAAGAGAATACTGGTGATAGAGGCATGGTCAGCAAAGTTGTGAGTTAGGTGGAAAACATATCAGTGTGTAGAACATGTAAGAAATATTGACCTTTGCATAGAAACACTTAATCAGTTGATTTCTTTAATGGCCATGAAGGGGATGCTCACCATTTTCCAAAACATTTTCTACATAAAATGTTACTTCAATATTAAATTTGAAAGCTCAATAAGGAGACACAAACAAAACAACACTGTACATGCTGTTAAACAAACAATGTTAAGAATACACTATTATGAAATAGTCCATGTACATCTTGCTAAAGAGACAATGCAAGCACAGAAATATTATGAAAACTGCCACATGCAAAAATAGAGCAATGTAAAAAGTACTTCAGAAAGAAGACATCTATTCTCCTTTAGAATTACATTGGACAATCACTTTTTCTTCCCTATCATAACTATGTTATGACAAATACACTCGCTTCATTCACGAGATCTCAAGCGATCAGCCTGTGGAGGGGACTACATAAGAATACACAGTCCATGCTGTTCTGTGGCCAAGCTGGACATGTGGCCATCATGATGATATTACCTTTTCTACAGACCATTCCAGGGAGACCTTCTGTTGTGTGAAATAGTAGCTCACAAGCTGGGCATTGTGTACCTCAGTTACAGTAGCTTCATTATCACTCTTGTGTGGCCTTATGTGGTCCCTGTGCCAGAAGCATTTCATCACCTGGGAGCTTACTGAATGTAGTGGATTGATAACTGGTGGTCAGCTTGTAACCCTCAGCTGAACTGAGTCAGCATGGTGCTGGGCGTGAGAGGTCCACCTGGGGACTGTTGCCAGCAGCATAAGAGGCAGAATGGGAGAAGGAGAAGGAGGACTGTTGGGAGCAGAGAAAGGCTGTTGGAGCTGGTAGAAGCTATAAGGAGCTGTTAGTTCTGTTGAAGGAGCTCATCATGCTGGCTTTCCTGATGAACTTGGCCATTTTCATCCTGCGAGGAGCTCGGGACCTCGTTGGCACTGAGAATGGCTTTGGTTCACTTTGAGGGAGCTCTGGTCCTCACTCTGAGCATCGCCTCCAGGCTCTGGAGGGAAAGAAGATGCACAGCTCAGACTTCTGAAGAAGCTTGCTGCATTGGCTTCCTGTCTTGGTTACTTTTCTCTCGTTGCTGGGACAAAATACCTGATGCCCAAAATTAAGGAAGGAAAGGTTTATTTTACTTACAGTTTGTGGAGGTTTTAGTCCATACTTGGCAGGTTACAAGGCAGACTGGCACATGGCAGAGGGCTACAGCTCATGGCGGCAGAACACAGCAAAGCAACAAGCACAAAAAGGGAGGAATGGCCTCAAGCAGCCTCTTCCCCTCCCTTACATATGCAAAATTCCACCCCTGGGCGTGTGTAGCTCTCACACCATAATCAATCAAACTCTAAAAGCCCACCCCATGACCACATGACTCTTTGGGGGGACACACAGACACAAACCATAACACTTCCCTGATGGGAACTCAGCCATCTTGATCATCAGAGGAGCTTGGGACCTCACTGTTGCTGAGGATGGCTGTGGTACCTTTCAGGGGAGCTCTAGTTCTTTGAGTATTACTTCCTGGCTCCAGTGGAGATCCCTCAGCCTGCTAGCACAGATCCTGCATCCCACCTGCACAGACATCCTAGATTCCACCACTGACCTTTGGACTTTCGCAGCTTGAACCAGGCCTACATGAGGTATTATTATGGGCCCTGGAGCTCCACCTGGATTCGTGGGAGGCATTGTTATGAGCTCTAGGTCTTCAGCTGGACTCATACAGGACTTTATTGTGGGATCTAGGCCCTCAGCTAGTTTCCTTGGTCTTGGTGCGTGTTCAGATTTCCTGCATTCTTTTGCATATCGTTCTGTGGGTGACTATTATAAATAATCTTTTTTTTTTTTTTTTTTGGTTTTTCTCTGGTACCGGGAACCGAACTCACGACCTTGCGCTTGCCAGGCAGGCGCTTTTGCCGCTGAGCTAAATCCCCAGCCCCTATTATAAATAATCTTATAAAATATGTGTCCTGTATTATATTGTTTTGCCTTGCACAATAACCCCCAAACCATAACACTAAACATGTGCATTCATATCCCTGCCCAGAGCTACTGATCCTGAAGTCTAGGCGTGGAACCAGAAATTTGCCTGTTCTTCACAATCACTTCAGGTGATTCTGAAAAGGTTACAGCTGGAGAACCACTGTTGTAGGTATAGACATTGAGTGTTGCCCAAAAGGAAAGGAGTGTGGTATTATAAATCTGTCCTAATTTCCTTCCTTCTAGATATAGAAAACAAGATAGAAATTGGTTTTTTAAGACTTTCATATACATTTCAGCAATGTCATTATTTTATATTGGAAGTATCAAAGAAAGGCTTTTTTATCATCAGTTTACAGAAGTTATGGATATTAAAGCTTCACTTTAGGTGGAATGAAGTAAATATAAATTGAAATTTTTAATAACATACCCTTCATGCATTTTCTTTTTAAATAATGGTTATTAGTGCATATCTACTAAACAATTTAATAGGTTTTATTGTGGCATTTTCATATTTGCTATTGTGGTTCAAATCTAAAATAAACCCTCACATCACACATGTTTGGCAGGTGAGTGGATCATGGGGGTAATATGTTTATCAGTGGAATCATCAACTGAGGAGATCAGAATCTGAACGAGCTCTTAGAAGGTGGATCACTCTCACTGAGACTTGAAAAGTGTCATTCTTCAAGCATCTCCCACTCTTTGCTCTACTTGCTGGCTGCCATGAGGTAAACAGCTGTGTTCCAAAATGATGTTCCATTCTGCCACTTCTGCCCTACAGTTGGTAGTACCCACATAAACCCTTACAAATTGTGAGCCAAATAAGTGTGAGTGTTGGGAGTTTCCTCCCAGCTATTGGAATGTGGTTACAAATGACGTGATAGAGATAGTGCACTGTGGTATTTTGAAAGTGATTCATTGATGGAGACCACTACAAAGCAGCCCTGAGCAGGACTTAAAATAACCAGTGGGCTTTTCATGTTTACTTGTGAATATGTCCAAAGCCTAGGGCACCAGTCTGGAAATGGGGAGTGGACCCCTAGTAAGTGGTCCTCTGTGAGTCACTGAATCGTACTGAGGCCTGTACTGGTGGATGAAGCCAGAAAGCCTCAAAGAATAAGAAAAGATCACAGCCAATGATACCCGAATCCAGTAGATAAAGACTGTAGCCTCAGGCACCTCACTCCAGGGTGGATTAATTTAATAGTTTATTTAGAGATGTCCTTGAGTGGCTCCACACTTCTTGAGAACTACCCTTGCTCTTCTGTTAACTAAATAAATACCAGCCACCCAGAAAAAGTCTCAGTCTTAGCCCTGAGAGAATCTTGAATTCTATGAGAGGGCTTTGATCGTCCTGGAGCCCTGAGGTCATTCCATGTGCCTCTTCTATTCAGCCTTCACCATACATTCCTTTGGGAGATGGAGGACCTGATCAGTATGCAATAACTAAGGGATATTGTTAACCCAACAATTCATGATCATAACTGATAAAAAAACTTGGATGATTGTTTTGTCCATCCCCCATTTTTTTGTTTGTTTTACTATACATCAACCATCTGAGGACACCTGTGCTGCAGAATAAGCTCCTCCACTTACCTGTAACTCAGGCTTTGCAGAGACTGGAAATCCTCTCCACATGGGGAAGGTGCTGTCACGTGAACAGCCTTGCTGTGGCATTTCCAAGGCAGACTTGGCCTCCTCCACACTCAGCGATTGTCAAAACAGAATGGAGTGGTTAGAGATTATGTGCTCTCTCCAATCCTTAGACCTATGGCTCTCAACTCTCCACAATGGGAACATTGCCCCTGTATCTAAAGTCTTCATTCTCCTCTGCAGTTAACTTACAAATCAGCATGTTGTAAACCTTGGTGAAGATGAAGAAAACAAGCCCAGACAATACATATGAGGACAGGAAAGCCTGGAGACTATGTAAATTTTTTTTTGTTAAATTAAGGACAAAACATACAGTGATAAAGACGTATCCACAGAAAATGAGCCCCAAACATTCTGGTGATTAAAATAAATTGCAAACTTTTATAGATACTTATCTCTTAGAAACCTCCTACACAGTCTCCTTTACCAAACAGAAGTCCCTCCAAAATCTTACTACATCAGTTGTGAAATTACCTCACTTTATTTTTCTTTTTTCTTTTTTCTTTTTTTCTTTTTTTTGGTTTTTCTCCGGTACTGGGAACTGAACTCACGACCTTGCACTTGCCAGGCAGGTGCTTTGCAGCTGAGCTAAATCCCCAGCCCCTCACTTTATTTTTCTAGGTCTGTGTTTGAGCGAAATTATTGGGAGGTATTAAAAACAGAACATTTTATCCATTTCTGATTTTTCTGTGTTTAACTGTTTCCTTACAAGAATTACAAACTCAATAAATATCTGTACAAAAATGAAATGAATAAATACTTGTTTACTAAATTTTCATGAAAATGTGACCTATTTTGGAGAATATACAAAAGGTCTATGGGAATGAGTATTGAAGCAATATCTTCAGTTTGTGTTAATATTTGAAGCACAAGAAATGAAGAAATACAGGCAAAAGGAAAGAAAATGTACACTATCTCTCACATGTACAACATAAAATTTTCACAATACCTTTTTTTTAATTTTAAAAATAAACGGAGGAAAACACTAACAGGCAGACAACATTTTACAAAACAGCAAAAGAACAGTACAGACAGTACAGAGTCAAAAACAAAGTGGTAGGGAATTAACAACGTTCATTGTATTGCATATTGATATCTTCAAAGTGGTTTCTCTTGAAAATGGCTATAGACATAAAAAGCTGATCAACCAAGGACTCATTGACAGTTTCTTTCAGCAAAGAAATACAAGACAGCAGAACACCTGTGTTAACTATCCTGCATATACATACATACAAAATTTCTCCTTGATTCCCTTCTTTTCTCCCACATTCCAGTTGCCCTTTACTTTTGAGTGCTTTCCTATCAATTCACAATGTCTATCATACCTCTGAGTTTAAATTAACTCTTTCAGGTTTTACACTAGTGAAACAATGCGGTG
>NW_004955524.1:145416-168370 GCF_000276665.1 Chinchilla lanigera | reverse complement strand
ATGCAGCCCAGATGGGTATCAGTCACAGACTTCCCCAGCCTTCAACTTGCTAGAGGGTCTGGGCAAAGGCAAAGCACAGACTCGAACCAATGAGCCCTGCAGCTCCCAGAGCAATTGCTCTCCTGGAGCAGGGCACCCAGGGCTCAGAGAGTCTGCTCACCCAGCCCCCAGCCGGAGAAGTCCCTGGGGCCTCTGAGTCTGGACCTCCACTCTGCCACGGGTCTCAGGTCAGCAGCGACTCAGTCTGTAATATCCACAGGGTCCTTGTTCGCACCCTCTGCCCTCAGGGAGTAGATGGAAAATACCTGGCTCTCTCCGTGCATTTCAGCTGGGAACTGTGGTGATGTGCACTGAGCACAGACTTGAACAGATGGGCCCTGCAGCTCCCAGAGTACTTGCTCCACTATCCCTTAGTTGTTGCAGATGTATCAGGGCTTCAGTCTCCCAAATGAATGTTTGTTGAAGGCTAAATGAAAAGAGACCAATGGAATGATTTCAGGGCTCTGGGAGGATCACATCCCTCCCACAGAATTCGATAGCCTTTCAGGACTAAGACCAAGACCTTCTTTGAGTGGCCCATCCTGATTTGGTTATCAGAAGAAGAGAGGGGAGTAATCAAGAAGGATGGAATCATTCATTAAAGACTGCTAGAGAAAAGAACAGATCACATATACAGTAAAACTTATCAGAATTACAGCAGACTTCTCCACAGAAACATGAAAGGCAAGGTGAGACTGGAATGAAGTGTTTCAAGCTCTAACAGAAAAAAACTTCCAGCCCGGATTGATATGTCTTGCAAAATTATCTCAAAATTGATGGAGAAATGATATTTCCATGATAAAAAGAACCTAGAGGAATTTGTAATCACAAAATGAACACTCCAAAAAGTTCCCAAGGATATCTTAGAGAGAAACAATGAAGCTAACAATGTCAAGTGGTCCAATAAAACGAATTCATCATGTAAAGGTAGACTCTACATGGAAGTGAAGAAAGCAAAACAGGCATAATACAATTACAAGAATAAGTCAATATCTATCAAGTATAGCTATCAATGTAAATGAACTGAATTTGCTAATCAAAAAATACAGACTAGCAGAAGGGATCAAGAAACAGCAATACAAGACATGCTTTAACAAGAAAAAATTCCTAGACTAAAAATCAAAGAATGGAAAAAAATATTCTATGCCACAGGAACCCCAAAATAGAAATATCTATACCATATTCAAAGTGGAATACACAGACAAAGCGGATCAAAAGAGGCAAGAAGAACATTACATATTCATTAATAGAACTATTCAATAGGAAGAGATAACATTTAAAATATATATGCACCAAACCACAGCACACTCAGCTTCATGTGCTGTCCCAGCCTTGGGTACAGTCAACGAGGACCCTAGAGGGGCAGTGGGGATGATAAAGGGACAAGAGGCACGAAGAATGGAGACAAGACAGGATTCTGATCAAGTCTCGTTTATTGGTGGGAAGTACTGTGTATATATAGGGCGCGGCGTGGGGAAATGCTGAAGTTCTTAAGGCGGGAGTAACCAAGTAACCAGACAAAGGTGGGAGTAGCTAGGTAACTGTGGGCAGTCCTGACTTAAAGGGAAAGGCGCATCTCTTGCCATCTTGCAGATTTCATTTTTTTGGAATAAATGCATACTGATCTCCGACCCCAGATGAGTACCGGGCCTGGACCGTGCCATAAGTTAGTCAAAGGGTCTCTCCACAATACTGAGGCATATTGTTTTTGAGTTTCAGTATGCCAAAAGCGAGTGCCTGCTGACTGTCCTTAGGATAAATATAGTAAGATTAAAAATAAACTTACTTTACACAAGAATATAGATGGATATTAATAAATCAAGTTTTGCCATGTAAGTTAACATTTATCTACATGAAATATAATGTAGATAAATTATCTCAATTTTAGTAAATTCTAAATTTTAGATACCAGTGAAGTGAAAGAGGGACTTTCTAGATTCTTTGTGTGAAGAACTGGGAGATAAACACCACAAATATACACCACAAAAATGTAATATATACATATTCTTTTATCCTTTTTTTTTTGGATACTGGGAATCGAACTCATCAGCTCAGGCTTGCCAAGCAAGCGCTTATGCCACTGAGCTGTATCCCTGGCCCATCTCCCCCCCCCTTTTTTTTTTTTGAATTTGAACAAAAGTCTTATCATAAGCAATCCTTGCTTTGTATTTTGAAGACCTGTACATCTGGAATCATGAATACATTTCAACACACTATGAAATTAACAATAATAAATTACCATAAAACCCATTTCTTTAGTTTTGTACTAAGAACATCTTTCATGAGAATACCTTATTTTTATTTTTTCTGGAACACTTTTAACCATAACCAAATTATTGGAGGTGTCTCCCAAGAGACTCTGGAGATCGTTGGAGCCTCCTTATTAATGAATAAAGGTTGGCCACCCCTTTATTCACCAATTGGAGTTTAAGTCTGTAATCCAAATTGTATTATAGATAAATGATAGAAAAATGGTTGAGCTCAAAGTAAAGGGGAACAGCTGTTCACAAATTGACAAACACATAACAAGTCCACAAAACACACAAACATTTTACAAAAATCAGAGTGCACTCAAATCTATTCTAGTTCAAATTATAGTATTAGCAACCTGTGGGTCATTTTGTCTCTGAGATAAAATTTTGTCTATTAGATTGCAACAAGCAAAGGCAGTTACCAGGACTTTCTCAGGCACAAAAACATCATAAAAATCCTTAAGAGTAGGACCAACTCTTTTCCATCGTTTTGAATCAATAGTTCCTTCCATAATTTTAACCTTACTCCTCATGCCTTTAAAGCTTTTCCTAAGCCCTCAACAAACATTTCATGTTGACTCATTTCTTGTCCCATAATCGCTGTTCACTTACCGAGGTCTAGAAAGTGCAGCAGGTTCCACGCTATCTTATCCTCTTTCTTTCACTTTTATTTTGCCGGCCTCTTGAACAGCGTCAATCACTGGATCTCCCGTGCTCGAGCCTGACGTTGTGCACCACTTGTCCCGGCCCGCGGGTACAGTCAACGAGGACCCTAGAGGGGGAGTGGGGATGGTAAAGGGACAAGAGACACGAAGAATGGAGACAAGACAGGATTCTGATCAAGTCTCATTTATTGGCGGGAAGTATGGTGTATATATAGGGCGCGGAGTGGGGAAATGCTGAAGTTCTTAAGGCGGGAGTAGCTAGGTAACTGTGGGCAGTCCTGACTTAAAGGGAAAGGCCTGTCTCTTTGGGGAAGTAGGCAGGATAACAGAAACTTATCTCAGACAACAGAAACTTAATGCTTAAGATAGCTACTAATATACAATGGAGGTCAGTCAGGGTCTCCCACATGTGCAAACACTAATAGACATAAAATGTCAGAAAAATACCAGCACGATTACAAGGGAAACTCAATACCCCACTATCACAAATAGGTCAGCTAAACAAACAACCCCACAAAAAACAACAAAGAAATATGTGAGTTGAACTAACCCTTTAAACAAATGGGTTTAATAGGTAAATATACTTTGTATTCTACCCAACAACAACAGAACACACATTCTTTTTGGCAGTATGTCGTACTTTCTCCAAAACAGACCACATACTAGCTAAGAAAGCATGACTAACTTAAGGAAAAAGAATCAAAATTTTACCATGGTTATAATCTGATCACAGTACAATGACATGAAAAATCAATAGCAAAAGAAACCACAGAAACTACACAAATGTATGAAAATTAAACAACACATCCTTGAATAAACAACAGATCACATAAAAAATTAAGGCAGAAGCCATGTGTGGTGGTGCATGCCAATAATCTCAGCCCAAGAGAGACTGAGGCAGCAGGATTGGTATAGGTTTGAGGCCAGCCTGGACTACATCATAAGTTCAAGACCATCCTGAATGACAATGAGAAACCCTGCCACAAAAAATTAAGGAAGAAAAAAGAAAGCGCCTAGAATTTAATGATAATTCTAGCACAACATATCCAAACTATGAGGCACAGTAAAAACAGTCGAAGTAGTGAAGTTTATGACTGTAAATACTCACATCAGAAAGAAAGAATGAGCACAAATGCATAGTGTAAAGATTCGTCTCAAGGTCCTAAAGAAACAAGGACAATTCAAAGCCAGAGCTTGTGTGAGGAAGGAAATTATAAAGATCAAAGCACGAATCAATGAAATGGAGACTAAAAATCCATACAAAGAATCAAAGAATTGCAAAGCTTGTTCTTTGAAAGAATAAACAAAGTAGTTAGTTCCTTAGCAAATCTTACTCAAAGAAAAGGACAGAAAAGACAGCAGTCAATGCAGTCAGAAATGAAAAAGGAGAAATTACAGTGAAGATAGCGCATAACCAGAAAGTAATTAACAAAATTTCAAACCTTTGCAAAAAAAACTTGGAAAAGTCATAAGAAAAAGATTTCTACATATGTTTGAATTACAAAAAACTGAGCTAAGAAGTTGTAGAAATCCTAAATTATTCACTAACAGACAATGAACTGGAAGCAGTAATAAAAATGAACTAGCTAAGAAAAGGCCAGGACCTGATGAATCCACAGCCAATTTCTACAAGAACTTCAAGGAAGATTGAACACCAATACTCCTCAAATTCTGCAGGAAAACTGAGAGGGAGTGAGTATTTCCAAAACCATTCTGGGAAGCTAAAAGTATACTGATCCTCAAAGCAAACAAGGAGCCTGTCAAGAAGAGAACTACAGGTCAATTCTCCCAAAGAACACAGATGCAAAAATCCATAACAAGTTATTGGCAAGGAGAATGCAACAGATCATTAAAAGGATGCAACATGACTAAGTAGACTTCATCCTAGAGATGCAAGGATGTTTCAACATATGAAAATGGGGGCTGGGGATTTATCTCAGTGGCACATCATCTTCCTGGCAAGGACAAGTTCATTAGTTCAATTCCTGGTACAAGAAGGAAAAAAAATATCTCTCAACATATGAAAATCAATAAATGCAATTAGTCACACATACAGAACTGAAGACAAAAATCACATGATTATCCTAATAGGTGCAAAAAAGTCCTTTGACAAAATCTACTTATGATTTTTAAAACCCTGAAGAAAGTAGCTTTAGAAGAAACTTTTTTCAATCTGATAAAAGCTATTTGTGACCAACATACTACCACAATCATATTAACTGGGGAAAAAGTGAAAGCTTTCACTTTAAAATAAGGAATGAGATAAAGAGGTCCACTATCACAACTCCTGTTCAACATAGCCCTCAAAACATTAGCTGGAGCAATCAGGCCAGAGAAAGAAATAAAAGAGACATGTCCAGGAAAGGAAAAGTCAAAGTGTCATTATTTGCAGATGACATGATCCTTTACTTAAAGACCCACAAACCTTCACCAAAAGATTCATAGAATTAGGAACTAAATTCAGTAATGTAGCAAGACAAAAAATAACCACACAAAACCAGTAGCATTGCCATATCCCGGCAATGAACTCATTGAGGAAGAAATCACAGAGCATCAAATAATGAAACACTTAGAATTTAACCTAACCAAGGAAGTGAAAGACTTATAAAATAAAACTAAAACTTTGAAGAAGAAAATTGAAAAAGACATGAGATAATAGAAAGATATCTGCTGGTTGTGAATAAGCAGAACCAATATAATCAAAAAGGCTATCCTCTCAAAACTGATGTACAGATTTAATACAATCCCAATGCCAGTTCCAAAGGCATTCCTTAGAGATGTAGAGAAAACAATCCTCAAATTCATATGGAACAAGAAGAGACTCAAAATAGTAAAATCATTCTAGGCTTTAAGTTATATTACTAAGCTACTATGATTAAAATAGCATGATACTGGCACAAAAGCAGGCATGTGGATCAATGGAAGAGAATGAATGAATCAGAAACAACCTCAGAAATATACAGTTATTTGATCATTGACAAAGGGACCAAAAGCACACTAGAGAAAAGATAGCTCTCTTATAAATGTTGCTGGGAAAATTGGATATCCATATGCAGAAGATTGAAACTAAACCCATGTCTTTCACCACACACTAAACTAAAATCAAATGGCTCAAAGGTCTAAGTGTTGCAACAGAAACACTTAATCTGCAGGAAAATAAAATAGACAAAATTCTTGAAGACATAGGTGTAGGCAAGGACTTTCAGGATAGAACAGCAGTGGCAGAAGAATTAATATAGAGAATCAACAAATGGAATCAGATGAAATTAAAAAACACCTGCACAACAAATGAAATGACCAACAGAGTCAAGACATAACCCAAAGAATGGGGGAAACTTTTCCCAGCTATTTCACAGTCAATCAACATCTAACATATATTTTAAAAGGTAGACTAGAATAATCTACAACATTAAAAGTTAGGTTCCCCAAAATAAAAGACCCAATCCAAGAAGGCCAATCAAAGTAAATAGACACTTCTCAGAAGAAGAAGTACAAATAGTCCATGAATATATAAAAATGTTCAACACGTTTTAGAGAAATGCAGATTTAAACTATACTGAGATACTGTTTTACCCCATAAAGAGGGGCTGTCATCAAAATATGTAATGATGGCAAGTACGATGGCAAGGATGTAGGGGAAAATGACTTTTCTACATTGCTTGTGGGAATGAAAACTTGTGAAACCAGTGTGTAAATCAGTGTGGAGACTCCTCAAAAAATTAAAGCTAGAAATTCCATTTGGCATAGCTATTCCTCTTCTAAATGTCCTCCCAAAACATTTAAAATCATCAGCGTGGAAGGATACATGCATATCTACATTTATACCAGCACAACTGACAACAGCTAGATTTGGAAACAGCATATATGTCAATCAACAGAAGAATGGATAAGAAAAGTGGAACACACAATGGAATACTACTCTGCCAAATGAATGCAACTTGAGAACAAAACTGGATAAAAACTGAGCTAAAAACAGAGTTATAGGAGAATCTCTTTAATGAATATGAATGCAAAAATCCTCAACAAGATATCAGCAAAGAGAATGCAGCACATCACTGAAGGGTCATACATCATGAGCTAGTAGGCTGCACCCCAGTGATACAAGGATGGTTATACATATGTAAGTCAATGAATGAAGTCCATCACATAAACAGGAGCCAGGTCAAAAACTCATGATCATGTCAAGAGGTCTAAAAAAGGTTTTCAACAAAACCCAGCACATCTGCACGATAAAAACTCTGAAGAAAACAGCTATAGAAGGATGATACTTGAATATGTTAAAAGCTATTTATGACATACCAATAGCCAGCATCATACTAAATGGGCAAAAACTAAAACCATTCCCTCCAAAATCAGGAAGAAGACAAGGATGTCCACTATCACCTCTTCTATTCAACAGAGTGTTTGAAACCTTAGCCAGAGCAATTAGACAAGAGAAAGACATGAAAGGAATGCATAAAAGGGCGAGGAAAAACTCAAAAATTATCATTATTTGAATATGACATGATATATTACAGAGGAGACCCAGAGAACTCTACCAAGAATTCTTAGAATAAAATACTTCAGCCAAGTAGCAGGATACAAGAGCAACACATAAAAATCATTAACCTTTGGATACATCAACAGTGAACAGGATGAGAAGGAAATTACCAAAACAATACCTTTCACAGTCACTCCAAGAATTACAAAATATCTAGGAATTAACCTAATCAAAGAAGGGAAAGACCTCCACAAAAAAACTACAGTACTCTGAGAAAGGAAATTGAAGATGCCGTCAGATAATGGAATGCCATCCCCTGTTCCTGGACAGGTAGAACCAATATTGTCATAATGGCCACTCTCCCAACACTGTTACACAGATTCAATGTAGTTACAATCAAAATACCAATAGCATACTTTCTAGATCTAGAGAAAACAGTCTTTCAATTTACATGGAATTAGAAGGGACCCAGAATAGCAAAAGTGATTTTGGGCAATAAGAGCAAAGCAGATGGCTTTGCAATACCTGACTTCAAGTTATATTAAAAAGCAATGGTGATAAAAACGTCATTATAATGGAATAAAAACACACAGGGCCCAATGAAACACAATTGAGGATAAAGAAACCTCCCTGAACATATTCAACAATTGATTTTTGGCAATGGGACCAAAAGCATATGTTGGAGGAAAGAAAGCCTGTTCACCATGTGGTGTTGAGAAACCTGGTTTTCTGTCTGCTGAAGAATGAAATTGGACCCTTATCTCTCACCATATACTAAACCAAAGTCAAAATTGCTCAGAGATCTAAACATGAAAATACAACGTTAAACCTCTGGATGACAAAATAGGAAGAGCACTTGAAGATATAGAGTAGGAAAGAGTTTCTAATCAGAACTTCAACTGCACAGGAAATAGCACCAAATCAACAAATGGGATTTTATCAGACTAAAGAACACCTGTACAGCAAACAAACAGTCACTAAGTGAAGAGACAACTGAAGAATGGCAAAAATTTTTTGCCAGCTACTCCTCAGACAGAGGACTAATACCTAGACTAATAGCGTGCAAAGAACACAAAATATTTAGCCACCTAAAATTAAAGACCTAGTCAAGAAATGGGAAAGAGAAATGAAGAATGACAGATTACTGTCAACAAGTATAAAGCCACATGACAGAAAAAGATATTCCAGTGGTCAGCAAAATATGAAAAAATGTTCAACATTTCTGGCCTTTACAGAAATTAGAGCAACACTAAGATTTCATCCTGGTCTGGAAAGAATGGCAGCCACTAGGAAGTCAAACGATAACAAATGCTGATAAGGCTGTGTGAAAAAGGAACTGTCCCTCATTATTGGTGGGGATGCAAACTAATTCAACTATTATGGAAGTCAGTATGGAGATCTGTCAAAGAACTGAAATTAGAAATTCCTTATGACCAAGTTACCTGTGTCTAGGTACCTCCCCAAAAGAGCTCACATCATCATACTGCAGTGACACGTGCATGCCAAGGACTATAGCAGAATAGTTCATGACAGCTGAACCCTGGAAGCAACCTGTATACCCATCAACAGAGGACTGGATAAAGACAATGTGGTATCTATACACAATGGAACACTACTCAGCTGTAAAGAATGACACATGAGACATTTGCAGGAAAATGGATGCACTTGCAAAATATAATGTTGAGTGAAATAAATCAGACATACAAGCTTAAAGATCACATGTTATAGGGACCTGAGTTAGATAGAAATATTATAGGCTGTCAGACGGGGACAGACTCTGGAAGGAACCAATATGGAGGACAAGATACCTTGCAAATGGAGACATATTTGCTGTGGGCCAGACCTCAAGACAAAAGACTAAACAGATACACCCACACACCTCCCTCGGTGTGAACATCAGGGATTAGTATTCTAAAGAGGTGGCAATCACCTTGAAGAGTCACTGGCCCAACCCCTTACAGGAAAAGCCCCTGTTCTGTATTCACGCCCAATTGCTATGTGACTCCCTTCCCCATTTAATCCAATTTAATCAATATGACCTGAACAACCCTTACTGGCTGACCATAGTTTTGTCCCACCTGTGTCCACCGTGTGATTTCCCATTTCCCCCTATCTTGGACCCACCTCACCTCATGGTTTTGTTCTATAAGAGTTCCTAGAAAACACAGAGTCTAGGGCAACCCACGAGGGACCCCTCTCTCTAGGGCAGAGCTTTCTTCACCTCGATAAATATTTTCTGCTCTTAACCTCTGTTGTTCCCAAAATTCATTCTTCAATTTTAGAGTACACGAACTCGTCCCAGATATCGTTCAGGTTGGAAGTTTCTAATTTCCTGTATCAATGTGATGTGTCTCATTTGAGTGAGGCAAAGTACAAAGAAAATGGTAAAGGATGAGTAAAGATGGCCCATGTAGAGGACATTAATAACCCCAGTTAATGTAAACACTGCATGCCATAACATAGGCTCAGACAGATCATGTCAACAAGTATGAAAAATGGGATGGGGAAAACAGAGGAGAAGGGAAGGGGAGGAAAGAGAGGACTTAATAAAGGAAATAAGCTGTCATACGTACATGTAGCCACTCTGCCCACTCCCCAAGGCAGCTGTACACTGTATTAATTGCAAACATGTACTAAAAAAGAATTACAAGTGTGACATCCAGTGGAAAGGTAGGCTTGTGAGAATATGAGAGTGTGTCCTTATCTGTCTTTCTCAGCAGATCTGGCTCTATGTGACTTCGGCCTCTTCTCCAAAGACAAAATCGTCATGAAACGTAAGCATTTCAAGTTGATACAGGACATTGAGGCAATAACAATTTTTCATTCATGAAAGAAGACTTCCAGACTGCTTCAGGAAGTGGAAAAAGAATGGCACAATCCTACCCAAAGCAAGAAGAAAATTTTGAGCAGGATTAATGGCAATGTGTCTTTTACTATAATATATATTTTTTTCAAAAGAATTTCATGCCTATGTCTCTAAGAGACCTTTGAAACTTTTTACTATAATGCCTTTTGCAAGAGCCAAAAACTACAGTCAGTAAATATGACTATCAACAAGTGAACTGAAGCTGGGTGTGGTGGCGCATGTCTGTAATCCCAGCACTTGGGAGGCTGAGGCAAGAGGATTGCTGCAATTTCGAGGCAGCCTGGGCTACAAAGTGAGTTCAAGGCCAGCCTGAACTGCACACTGAGACCCTTTTTTGTGAAAAAGACAAAAAACAGTGAACCAATAAACACTTGTAATATAAATACAGTGTACTATTTCACATCAGTGAAATATTGGTGAACCAGAGATACACACACTAAATAGTAAAACTTTAGGAGAAAAATAAGGTGAAAAAACCGTACCTAAAATATACTTTATAACCGTTAGAAAAGCTATATTTTAAAATATATGATATGTAGGTGCTCACATGTGTAAGAGCTCATATACAAATTATTACCTAAAGAAGACATATGATTGGTTAACACAAAACTCAAGATCATGTAACATTATGTCATTAATCCTTTTGGAAGCCATCCAGAAGAAGAAGAGCTGGATCAAATGTGACTTCACTTTCTAGTTTTTGAGAAATCTGCTAATGGATTTCCACAATGCTGTACTAGTTTACTTTCCCAAAAACAGTGCAGGAGGTGTTTTCCCCCAACAATCTCACCAGCATTTGTTTTTTGAGTTCTTGTTCACAGTTATTCTTTATGGTGTAAGATGAAATCTGTGTGACTTTGATTTACACTTCTCTAGTGGTCAAAGATGCTGAACATTTTTCATGTACTTACTAACTATTTATACTTCTTCATTTGAGAAGTATTTATTCACTTCCATTCTCCAGTTTTTGAGACTTTTACAGTGATATTGCACAACCATGTTTATAGCAACATAACTCACAATAGCTACACTTGAAAACCACCTACACATAAGGAAAATGTGGAATACGTTCACAATTGTGTACTACTGTGGCATAAAGAGGAATAAATTTGAATCCTTTGTAGAGAAATAGATGCACCTTGTGCCCACCAAGCTAAGTAAAATAAATCTGACATAGGTTAAATATTGCATGGCTTCTCCTATATGAGAAACACAAGGTATAAGTAATTTAAAGATTAAGTAGAAGAGAGAAGGTAGGAAACACAAATGTACACCTGTGGAGACAGAGAGGGAACGTAGGGATGGGGGAGATGGGGTGCAGTGGAGGCAGGGGACACACAAAGCAGTGCAGTATGTGTGTTCGAACCCCATAATGAGCATCTTCGCTATTTATTGCAAACAAGTACTAACACAGAAAGGCAAAAAGGGGAAACACAAATTCAGGACCATGATCCCCAGCAGAGTCAGAAAGACGGGAGTAAGGTGAAAGCACACGGACAGATCTGAGTTTTGGTGTTTCTATCCTCCAACTGCTATTACATTCACTAGTCTTCATGTTTTTAATCCATTGTAGGCGGAACAATGAGCATATGGTCATGAATCCAGAATTACAAATTTGATAAAAATAATAATTTTTGACATGTAGGTGCTATCTTTGATGAATTTAATATCTCCATTTAATACCCATGCAATAAACTACTTTTCATCAAATACATTAACTTTATACATAAGGTTTATATCTTCCTTTTTATAGACTTACATTCATACAAAATCATCTCTGAAATTAATTTCTATCACAGAAATCTAAAAGGACTTAGAGAAAAGTAAAATCTAACATCTGAAAGACCTCCATAAAATTGGTATTGGACGTCCCTCTGACCCAAGCCATAGGTTCGCTTAGTCACACCGGTGTGGGCCAGGTCCCCAAGGCATGTGGGCAGCCTGGAGAGCTGCAGCTAAGTACTGCTCTGCTGCATGATAGTGACTCTGGGAATACACTTCAACCACCACAGTGTCCTCCTCGTTAATTAGGGAAAAAGGTGTCTATAAATAGGAGTAACAAAGGATGCACTAAAGATTACCAATATCAAGCCAAAAAATACACCTAGCAAAACTTGTTTCATCACCTTTCCACCAGTTCCACAACTCACTTTTCTCCAACATGTGACCCGAGCAGTGACTTCTGTCCCATCTTAGTTCACCCATTGCATTTCAGTGGGAAAGGGCTGTGGGACAGGATAAGACACTGCTGGTTGATTCGTTTCTCAGGCTTCAGGAACTTGCACCATGGGAACTCTTCCTGACTGACGCTGAGATGAAGAGCCCTGCTCCTGGCAGAACAGGGTCGTCTGGACTGTGTGGGAGGTGGGGGCTGCAGACACGCCTGCTGCATGCTCATGTTTCTGGCTTCTGGTGAGATTTCCTGCTGTCAACTGCAGAAGATAGGGGGTGGGATCGGATCAGAGATAGCAAATTCCTAAGTTAGACAGGAAACAAAACTGAGAGTGCTATATGAGATACAAATAATTCTAATGTATTGGTGCCCTCTCAGGAGAGGATTAAAATTCAGCAAGAGCTGTTACTGACTTTTCAAATTTCTGAATGTCCTCCACGCATTAAGCATCATGTTAAGTATTTGATGTTTACCATATCAGGTGATCCTGCTTGCTTCCATCCTACAAAGCAGGTACTCCTTGGATAACTGCCTCACAGATGGGGAGGCAGCAGCCAGTGGCATGTGCTCGGCTTCCTCAGACTTACAAGGTGAGAAGTGGCTGAGGGTGATCATAAAACAATCACAGTGGTCTCAATCTACAGCCTCAGTACCGAACTGCTTTGAGTGGGCCTTTTTCTTCCTTAACTTTGGCTCGAGTCATATGTCTTACTTACAAATTTATAAAAGATCCAGTTCATTTATTTTTTATGTTTAGCAAAATGTAGCACATTTTGTGATTTCATGATTCTAATTTTCACATCATTACATATATCCATATTATGAGTAAATGTTTTTGGTCTCCTTGTCTTAAATTTCACTGAAGAAAGTAAAATGCCACACTATTGGTACATTATTGGGAACTGAAGCCCATAGCATAGAAATGAAACCCTAAGCTCCAATTAGAAGGTAGCATTGGGGCTGGGGATTTAGCTTAGCGGTAAAAGCGCCTGCCTGGCAAGCGCAAAGTAGTGAGTTCGGTTCCTGGTACCGGAGAAAACCAAAAAAAAAAAAAAAAAAAAAGAAGGTAGCATGTCTCTTGCCATGAATTTCTTCACTGTACTGTTAAATTTTTATTTAATTCTGAGTTTACTTTTTAAAAGAAACTGTCATTTTAATGTATAAATGTATGGATAATGGTATGATAATTCAACGTACATGTAGCATATTTGATGATCTAATCGTTTTTCATTAACATTTCCAGTCACTTTTAAATTCAAATTAAAATAATATCTAAAGTTTGAGACCCAGCCCTTAGGTAATACTAAAATCATAAATTGAAAAGTTTTATATTTGGATTTAAAACATTAAATGACACAACATAAAACCCTTTTCCTCACAGCAATACTGGGGGATTTATTGATGAAAAGTTTAATTTGTTCAGCTAAACCTGATTAAGATGTGTTTTAGTAAACATATGCAGGCCACAGACATTCACAGTTTCCTTCAGCCATGTAGCCCACCTGAGGTACTGCACTCACGTGGTGATTTGAGGCATTGACAAACTATGACGTACTTTGGCATGGGAATATAGACCAGGCAGTGTTAGGAAAAGTGAAGCAATTGCTCAGGCTGGGACGGAAAACTCAGTCGCATATGGTGGCACATGCCTAGACTACTTAGTAAGGCCCTGTCTCAAAATGAAGCGTCAAAAGCACTGCAAGCATAGCTTAGTGCTGCAGTGTTTCCCTAGCCTGTGTGAAGTCCTGAGATCAATCTCCACTGCTACAGAACACCAAACCAAACCAAATAAAACAACAAAAAGAAGTATATTAGCCAGTAGCTCATTGGAGCAGCAGCTGCCTGGCAAGTATCAGGTCATGATTTCTATTCCCAATACAAAAAAAGGAGCATATTGGACAACAGATTCTAATGTTTTAAGAGACAAAGGACGTGTATGATTTTTCAAATGAGCTCAAACAAACAGTATTTTGGAGAGAAGTGCATTTGGGTTTTGAAATGTTCCAGTGCTGGAGGTTGTCACTGTGAACATGCAGACAATCTGAGAGGTGAAATGCAGGACTCATGGCTTCTGAGGTCCATTTCAACTTTCAAATTATGGCTTTAAAATTCTCAATCCCATCCCAACCTGAAACTGGGAAAGCACCCAGGTATATTTGGAATCAAAGCATCTGGGAATTTAAACTGTCTCCTGCCCCTAGGTTCCTCACCACAGCTGGTGCATTTAGTTGTACATGTTTTGTGTGCATATGTATCTTTGTAGCTTTTAGGAGTTAGGCAAACTTTCTTAAGTGACAAATAGTGTCCTAGTTTGAAGGGAGAAATTTTTCTGAAAATAGATCTAGGTCTTAAGCTCAGGCAGTAGACTGCATGGCTGTATTAATGAATCACACACATGGAACTATGGGAGACACGGGATACTAAGCCTTTGGAATGATGGACACTCAGTGAGATGGACTTGGCATATCACGCTGGAAATGAGTAAGTGTAGAGAGGCTGGAGGCACTGACGCTGGGACACAGAGGATGTGCTGCAGGAGAACACATACAAAGAGTGCGTCTTATGTACAGATATGCACGTCACAATCTGTCCTCTCCACCTAGGGCTGACCCTGTTGCTCGCATGGTGCTGTCTCCCAGCCTTCCATAAGGAGCAATGGAAACAAGCAATGGAAGTTTGGGAACAGACTTCATCCTTCTGGGGTTTTCCGATCAGCCCCAACTAGAGCCCATCATCTCTGTGCTTGTCTTCATCTTCTATCTGGTGGCGCTGGTAGGAAACTCAACCATCATAATTGTGTCTTACCTAGATCCCCAGCTCCACACACCCATGTATTTCTTTTTGTCCAACCTGTCTTTTCTGGACCTCTGTTATACAACCAGCATTGTCCCCCAGATGCTGGTAAACCTGTGGGGTACAAACAAGTCCATTACCTACGGAGGGTGTGTGCTGCAGTTCTTCTTTGCTCTGGATTTGGGAGCCACGGAGTGTCTTCTCCTGGCTGTGATGGCCTATGACCGCTACGCTGCTGTCTGTCAGCCTCTGCACTACACTGTGATAATGCACCCTCAGCTCTGCCAGAAGATGGTGCTGACCTGCTGGCTCAGTGGCCTTGGCAGTGCCATAATTATTTGTTCCTTGACTTTGAAGTTGCCAAGATGTGGGCACAGAGAAGTGGATAATTTTTTTTGTGAGATGCCAGCATTGATCAAGATGGCTTGTGCATATTCCAAAATAATTCAGTATGTTATCTCTGCCCTTGGAGTTGTATTTCTTCTGGCACCTCTGTCCCTAATTCTCATCTCATATGGGGTCATCGCTCGAGCTGTAATGAGGATCAAATCAGCAGCAAGGTGGGAAAAGGTCCTTAACACATGTGGTTCCCACCTCATGGTAGTAACTCTGTTTTATGGAACACTCATTTACATGTACATGAAGCCACAGAATACCACATCCCAAGAGGAAGGCAAGTTATTTACATTTTTCTACACGATCGTCACACCCAGCCTGAACCCTCTGATCTACACTTTAAGAAACAAAGATGTGAAGACTGCAGTGAAGAGAATAGTGTGGCTCAAAAAATGTTTAGCAAAGTTGTGAATTCCATACGAAATAAATCAGAGTGTATAAAGCAAAAGAAATATTGATTTTTATTAACAAAATTCACTTCTCAAAAACTACTTTATATTGTTGAAATAGCGAGTGTGTTATATGATTTTAGATTTTGTAAATGAATAGAAAATACAGAGAAATATGAAGGATATGCATGTGTGACTAAAACACATCACTTGTACATGTACTTAGCATCAAGACTATTGATTTTAGATAAAATAATTATACAGTATAACAACTAAAGTAAAATTATATGTAAAGGTATTGTATATTTCACATGGACATGTGTTCTAAGTGAGACTTGTACTAGACTATGATTTTCTCTTCCCAGTTGTACTACAGCATAAGAAATACACTCCCCTCCATACTCATGATCTTACCTGGTCAGCCCTGTGGAGGAGACTACCTACCAACACACATTCCTGACTCAGCCTTGTGGGCTCACTAGGTGTGTGCCCATCATGATGAATATTACCCTCCAGCACATACCAGGAAGTCCTGGGCACAAGTTCTGGGCCATCTTATTTAGCATGTACTTATTTATCCACATTGTCTTCACTGTCTTCCCACTGCTGTGAATGTGAGTGTAGAGGGCAACCAGCTTGCACCATGCACAAAGCCATCGAGAGGAGGCAACAGTGTGACAAGCACAGCAGCCCCCTGGCAGAGCAGCACCTCCAGACCACACAGGGAATCACCTTCTCCTGTGTGAACTCCTACCTCAGCCCCTGGGCTCTGTGCTCTCCTGGTTACAGTGGCCTGGAGAGGAGTGTGGCCTCCATGCTTGAGGAAACTGTAGTCCCTACATCAGATGCGTCTCACCTGTTATCAAATGGCAGCTTTCCAGACATGCACATCCTCACCGCCACCCCGAGCTCCTGATCCCACAACCAGGGCATGCACCCAGCAGCCCGTGTCTTCTTAATAATCACTCAGGTGATCCTGAAAAGGCTCCAGTTGGGGGACCACTGCAGTAGGGAATAGGAAGACCCTGAGTGTCACTGACCAGTAAACGAGCATCACATTTAGCTCAGCTCTAACTTCCTTCCTGGAAGATATGCAAAACAAAGCAGACACTATTTCCCAAGGCTTTTAGGAAAATTTCCTCAATGTCGGACTGCAGGTCAAAATCTTCCATGAGAGAGGTTTCTATCACCCATGTGGACATATGGCAGAAATAAGACATTTCACTTAAGATTAAGTGAACTAACCATTAACAGTATTCTTTAATATGATACCCTTTAGGATTTTCAGTTTTGAAATTGTGATTATTAGGACATATGAATGAAAATAAATGAGTTACTTTGTACCTTTTCTTCATGCAGGTCACGTTAAGTTCTTTTATTAAATGATGGTGGTGTTACATGGTAAATTTTTGGAAAGGAGTCCAGTGGCCTTAAATGTCAAAACAAAAATTTGGGGTTTTTTTATCCCCACATTTTGCTTGCTTTCACTAACAAATACACTCATTGTGTGAGGATCTTTTTGATGGAGGGTAATCTACTCCTCTTCCCTACACTTCAGCTATTACAGCCACTGGAAATCTTGCCATGAGAAGCACTCCCCTCAGGCACAGTACCTTGTGGTGGGATTTCCAAGGCAAACTCCACCTCACTCATATACAGTACCGGGTGAGGGGATGAGGCTGGCTCCCAAATTTCCAGTGAGGACACCATCGCTTTCTTCTGGCACCATTTCACACAGTCTACCTTTGTCATTCATGTATTGACCTGTTTTTGGTCAGCTCTTACAATGTTTCACTTGTTCTGCCCATATCCACATTTGGTTACGTCTTCTCTGACCTTGCCAAGTGTTCCTTTTCCTTCTCTCTCTGCAATCCTGGCATGCAGCTCAGCTATGTTTGCTTTCCTTTTGATCAGTGCCCCTCGCATCTACTTTTGGAGGATTTGGAGTCTTCTGGGAACTGTGTTCCGTTCTTTTCTCTTGTTCCTTCAAGTTTGGGTGCAAAGTTTTGGGGTCAAGTAGAGTGATGCAAGATTGCCACTGATGTGAGGATCATTTAATTAGTGATGTGATCTTGGTTTTATTTGTCCAGAGATATTATCTACCCACTGAAGCAGTGTGACTTATTTGAGTTGGACCCTGTCACTGTTGTTAGCAGAGAATTTCTACAGTGTCAACAGAATCAAACCTACTTAAAGAATAAACATTAAAACTCTCTTTGATTATTTCACACATTGTAAATACCCCTTGGAGACTACATTGCCCTGCTCTCTGAGGTTTATCTGGGACACGGAGTTGGGGAGAACGGAAGGGATATGTACGTGGAAAGAGAGGAAAGTAAGAAAAAATTTAATAGATAAAATTAGACAGGTAGTCATTTGCTACTGAAAGGACAAAGATAAGTGGAGCTGGTGAGCTCTGCCTGGTTTCCAGTTGGAAGGTGCACGCCAGGAATCTGTTGTCTCCACACTTTGCACTTTCTCTTCGGTTGTTCAGCAGTGCCATTTGGATGAGGGAGGGACCTTCACCATTTGGGCCGTTTCACATCTACTGCAGGTCATTATGGGCCACTGACTAGTAGTCAGTGCCTTTTGGGGTGAAGCAAGCACCTTCAGCATTTGTAGTGATTTGGACCCACTGCAGGTCATTTGAGCGATTGACTGGTGTGAGAAGAGATCAGAGGAAGAAAAATTTTTGGACATTTGTTCTGGCGTACTCACTTGTTTTGCTTTACTTTGGTGTGCTTTTCCTTGCTCTTGTTTCTGTTATCTTCGTACTGTATCGCTACAATTACCTTTATTCTAAGGTGGGAAGCACGGTTTCAGCAACATCTAGAATTATGTAAGCCATTTGGGGCTTCAGGTCATTGTGAGGCTTCTTAGCGAGCCAATACAGAGTTCAAGGTTCTTGCCCTATTTGCCAATGAAAAAGTTTGGATTAGAGATTTTAAGAGGACTGAATGCTGGTAACGTGCTTGCGCTGCTGTTATAAACTGCTCAGGAATAAAAGTGCTTGTGCTGCTCTGCAGCCCAATGGAAAAGTTCTGCGATGTAGAAAAAGGCAGCTACATCGTCTTACAACATGACCGGTACAACTGAAAGCACACTCTGATTTAATGGAGCTGTCCTTAAGATTCTGTGGAATAACTTTGGTTAAGATAATCTCTGTAGTTTCTTTTCTTAACCTTTTCTGGATTAGTGCCAACCACAAGCAAGCGCCTTCTCTAGCTGTCCATTCCAGTTCCTTGGCTACTATTGCTGTGTTTATTAAGGTATGTTTCCCCTCATTTTGACCAACAGTCCTTAGTCCCTTCTAACAGTTTTGTTTCCAAATATTTCTCAAAACGTGTTTGCTGAAAATTGATTTTCTCATCTACCACCTCCACTCCTTGACTTTAGAAAATAGAGAGATTTGAATACAGATATTTTGCCTTTGTGCTTTCTTGGTGGGTTTTTTTAAATACTAGAAGTCCTGAGCAGTACAGCCAGAATAAGATGTGTAAACTTCTGACTGAGTATATCTAAATTTTAGCTCAGTGTGAAATGTCTTAAAACTTGGGTTAAGATTTTGAAATTAACTAAGACTTAACAATAAGTTAAGCCAAAAATGTCTTCATAAAATTCAAACTCAGTTTCACAAGGTAAGCAATCTCCATTGAGGTGTATATCTCTCTTTAAATTAAATTAACATTTATTGGTAATTTTTAAAATACAGAGCTCTGCAAACTACAAATAGACACTCTCTTTAATGAAAATTTCAGCAAGAAATATACAAAATGTATAATATCAAAAATTCAGAAATAAGACAGAGATGCATGTTACTATGAGTACTGTTCAAAATTTTTCTGGATGTTATGGCAAACAAAATAAAATAAGAAAAGGAAATAATAGCTTATGATACTGAAAAGAAAAAAACAATTGTTATTAAGTTACATAAATGTTGACATAACAAAACCAAGTGAATTAATAAATGATGAGTGATAACAGCATTGAGATGTATATGTCTCATTTTACTACAATTTGGAATCATATCTTCATATATGAAAATTTGGGACTAAGTGTTTTCTAGGACTGTAAAAAGGAGAACCATGCCAACAGGGTAACTTTCAAAAGCTGGTAAATGATAACTTTAAGTCTTTGTTTTCTGTGGATGTAATACATTATATCTATGAGGGTACTTGTTTGTATATTTTTAGATGGCATCAGACTAGTTTTTAAAAGTGGTCAGTAACTAACAAAGCATAAACTCAAATACTTTTTTATTCACATTGCTTAAAGAAATGTTATGAAAGATGCAGCAGAGTTGTCCTCAACTGCGCACATGCATTTTGCCTTTGTTAACCAATTAGAATTATATTTTATCTATTTTGACTTTAAGAAAAATTTCAGTCTCACAAAGGTCATTAAAAAGATTAAAGACCATGAAAGGAATGTAATTAAAATGTCTGAGATTGTTAGAAGACTTAACGACTCAGGATTCAGAGTCAGTTCAACATTAAGATAGTGAGAATATAGCACTGGTTTAGTACGCTTTTATTTAAAAGTTTAAATTGTTTAGCTTTCCAGAAAATGTTATGTAGTAATTGTCCATATAAAGACTAATTCTAATATTAGTAGAAAGACTCCTACGTGGCTGTTTTTGCTAGAATTGGGAAAAAGAGTTAGAGTTTATAACAAAAATGGTTTTTAAATCTCTGACTTAAAAAATACAAATCATGCTTTTAATAAGTGGTAGACAAAGGCCCAGGTAAGCCTGCTTGCCATTTCTATGGTGGTCTCTCTGCCATGACTTCGTCAGTTTCAGGAATAGTTGCTTGCAGAATGTTCTTAGGGTTGCTTTCTTAAACAAAACAATTTTCAGGGCCTGAGAATTCCTACCTGGTTATTGTACTAAGCAGAAGTTAAGTTGAATAACAGACACCCCCTGTGGTTTGTCTCTCACTTGTGGTAGATAAGTGAGAGAAATTGAAGTTAAAATAGTAGAGACATTTGCTATGTATAAATTTATGTGTTGCTTCTTAAAATTTATGTATTTGAGTCTATTAAATGTACTTCAGATTGTTGGCATAGATGTCTGTATAATACTAATACACAATCAAAAGATATCTGATCCTCTTAATATGTTTCAGGGAAAAGGAGATTTGGCATTTGGCTATAGGTCAACTACTCAAAAAATGAGCTTTAAATAATAAATTGAGAAATTGATGGTTGCATCTGTTCATTATTTTAATATATACAGTTAGTCTCAATAAAGCATAATCTTTTGTTGTTCAAAGTAAGGAGTTATGACTTACCTGGCCTGTTAATGAGTTTGTTATTCATCCTAATGTTAATAGTTTCAAGAGATGCAAAAGGACTTGCTTGCTTCTCTACAATAGATAAATGCGATTTGCCTACTCTTTGGTTAAATTAAAAACCTAAAATGAGTTTACTCTTAAATCACCTGGTTTTTCTAAAAAGCCTTGCAAGTTTTAGAAACAAGGATTTGAGACTTTTCCCACCTTAAGTGTGTTATATGCACTTTTCTAGATGCACAGTGCCTTCACCAATATATGACACCATTTGAGACAAAAATATGAGTTAATGAAATGTTTTAAAATGGCTGACCTGTGTGGGGTGGTGTAATTTTGTAATAACGTAAAAGATATGGTTTTGTTGTAAATTGATCATATATGTTAACAGTATAAACTTTGGGTAAAACATTTCCAATTAGACACAGTTTGTTGTAAAAAAATTCTTTTCTTTATTTCAAAGGGAAAAAATTACAATAAAACAGAGTTTCAGGCTAGTAGGAGAGTAACAATAATTAATACATTGTGTATTATTATATTCATAATAGTTTTTCAGAGTAAACGATATAGGCATGAAATATTGTCCAAACAATATTAATACAAACCTTTCTTTTCAATGAACTAAGAGATACTAGCCATATATATATATATGTATATATTCCTTTTCCCTTCCTTTCCCCATTCTCCCATCAGCTTTTCTTTTCTTAGTTTCTTCCCTGTTCTTAATATCTATTGTACATTTTGTATCTTAGTCATTGTTTCTCACACTAGCGAGGCAATATGATGCTTACATATGTGGGTCTGATTTATTTCATTCATTAGTATGCTCTCAAGTTGCATTCATTTACCCATAAAAGCCTCAAGTTTATCCTTCTCTATGGCCGAGTAGTATTCCATTATATAAAAACACATCTTTTTTGTCCATTCCTCCGTTGATGGGCATTTGAGTTGTTTCCATGATTTAGCTATTACAAACCGTGTTGCTATAAACATGGGTGCACATGTATCCTTGTGGTATAATGACTTTAATTCTTCTGGGAAGACACCCAGAAGGGGAATAGCTGGGTAGAATGGGGCCTCTAATCCTAGTGTTTTGAGGCATCTCCACACTGATGTCCACAGTGGTTGCACCAGTCTCCAGTCCCACCGATAGTGGACAAGGGTTCCTTTTACATAACCCAGCCAGTATTTGTTATTGGTTAATTTCTTGATGGTAACCATTCTTTCTGGAGTGACATGGAATCTTGGTGTTGTTTTAATTTGCATCTCTGGAATAACCAGTAATGTACCACATTTTTTTATATATTTAATTGCTGCTTGTATTTCATCATCTGAGAAGTGTCTATTCATTTCAGTTGTCCATTTTTGGATTGGGTCTTTAAATTTGGGAGGCAGTCTAATTTTTTTTTTTTAGTTCTTTAAATATTACAGATATCAGTCCTTTGAGGAACAACTGATAAAATATTTTTCCTCACTATAGATTACCTTTCACTTTGTTAATGGTTTCTTTCTTTTTTTTTTTAAAGAGTAAAAGAAGGATAACATAATAATAGGGGGGACTTAGCAAATTACAGACAAATTGGTAGGAAATTATCAATGGTTATCATTTTACA
>NW_004955524.1:142183-144052 GCF_000276665.1 Chinchilla lanigera | reverse complement strand
TGGGTGGGCAACTGCAGTCGGTGCATGGTGGGCCAATTGTGTCACTGTTTCTCTGTGTCATGATAGATCTCAATTGAGCGGTGGCGGCTGGCCTAAGGGCTGGTGCACAACAGTGCTCGCTGCCGCATGGCTCCCCATGTGCTGGGGGCCCCCCCTCCGGGAGCCACCAGGCAGGAAGCTAGCCAGCCGGAAGACTGGCGCTCCCTACCCGTGGCTCCCTGTGCGCCAGAAGCCCTCCTTCTGGGGAACGACGAGGTCAGGAGTGAGTTGCCAGTCCAAAGACCAGCGCTCCCCGCACGAGGCTCCTTGTGCACTGGGGGCCCACCCTCTGGGAGCCACCAGGCAAGAAGCTAGCCAGCCAGAAGACTGGCGCTCCCCATCCGTGGCTCCCTCTGTGCCGGAAGCCCTCCTTTCGGGGAACGACGAGGTTGGGAGTGAGTTGCCAGTCCGAAGACCCCAAAGACTGGCGCTCCCTGCCCGAGGCTCCCCGTGCGCTGGGGGCCCACCCTCCGGGAGCCACCAGGCAGGAAGCTAGCAAGCCTGAAGATTGGCGCTCCCCACCCGCGGCTCCCTGTGCGTGTTAATGGTTTCTTTTGCTGTGCAAAATCATTTTAATATGATGAGATCCCACTTGTTGATTCTTTCTAGTATTTCCCATTATCAAGGTTTGGTTCAAAAAGTCTTTGCCTACAACTCTGTACTCCAAAGTTCTACCTATTCTCTCTTCCAGTGCATTTAGTGTTTCTGTTTTAATATTTGGATTTTGATCCACTTTTTAGTTTAGTGCATGAAGAGAGATATGAGTCTAGGTTTTATCTTCAGCATGTGGAAAGCCAGTTTTCCTGACATTATTTATTAAGAAAGTGATCTTTGTTCCAGTGAAGGAGTTTGGTCCCTTTGTCAAAGATAAAGTGGTTGAGTGTGTTTGGAGTTGTTTCTGCATTTTATAAACTGTTCCATCAATCTCCAGGTCTGTTTTTTGGCCAGTACCATGCTGTTTTTCATCATGGGAGTTTTGTAATGTAATTTGCAAGCAGGGATTGTAATGATCGTTGCCTTGTCTTTTTAGCCCAGAATTGTTTTTGTTATTATAGGTCCCTTCTGGTTCCAAATGAATTTTAAGATTATTTTCTCAAATTCTGTAAAGTATATTATTGGTATTTTCATCAGGTTGTATTTTTTATAAAAAAGAGTACTACTATGCCATAAAAAGACAGACTTCAGAGTTTTCTATGTAAATGGATGGACCTTGAGATCATACTCTTAATTAAAATACATTAGACAGCTCTCTGAGCCCTGCCCACCCTGCGCCGAGACAGCAAGTACTCCAGGAGTGGCAGGGCTCATGGGTTTGAGTCTGTGCTCAACCCACACCATCACGATTCCCAGCTGAAAGGTGTGGAGAGAGCCACGTATTTCCCATCTAATCCCTGAGGGCAGAACACACGAACAAGGACCCCGCAGACATTATAGGCTGAGTCACTGAAGCAGCAGAGAGGAGGTCTGGACTGAGAGGCCCCAGGGACTTCTCTGGCTGGGGGCTGGGCGAGCAGGCTCTCTGAGCCCTGCACACCCTGCACCGAGAGAGAAAGTACTCAGGGAGCTACAGGGCCTGTGGATTCGAGTCTGTGCTTTGCCTCTGCCCAGACCCTCTAGCGAGTCCAAGGCTAGGGAAGTCTGTGATTGATACCCATCTGGGCTGCATTTGATTCCTGTATGAGTCCTGAACTGACTGGAGACATGGATTCAGGTGGTTCACAAACTGTAGACCCTGCAGTTTGTGTCCCAATCATGCCTGTACCCTAAACTGCCTGGAGACATAGGCCCACTGGACCGGGATTGTCGCACCAGTGCAACCTGAGTCAGGTC
>NW_004955524.1:129883-136712 GCF_000276665.1 Chinchilla lanigera | reverse complement strand
TACTGTCTGTACTGTTCCTTTGCTATTTTGTAAAATGTTGTCTGTCTGTTAATATTTTCCTCCTTTCATTTTTAAAATAAAAAAAAATACATTGGACACATATGTTTAAATATTGCATTATCTTTTCTCTTTCCCCAGTTGTTCTTTCCTTTTGAGCAGAACAACTGTTGTTATTTTCCTATCACCTTGTCTGAAATTCTGTATTGCTTGTATTGTCATTTTGTACATGTCTGTGTATGTTTTTACTCTTTCATCTTTAAAATAAAAAAAGAATAAAAATAAATAAATAAATATCACATTATCTCCCTACATGAGAAACTGAAAAGGCGAATAAAGGCCTAACTGTAGAATAGATATTGGGAAACATGGAGGAAATTTACAAAATGGAAGGGAAACAAGGGAAGGAACAGATGGAAAGGAAGTGTCTTGGTTACTTTTCTCTCGTTGTTGAGACAAAATACTTAACACCCAAAATTAAGGAAGGAAAGGTTTATTTTGCTGAGTTTGTGGAGGTTTCAGTCCATACCTGGCTGGCTCCAAGGCAGAGTGGCACATGGCAGAGGGCAAAACAACAAAAGCAAAAGGGGAGGAGTGATGGCAAGCAGCCTGTTTCCCTCCCTTACACTGTATGCAAACTATCTGCCCCACGGTGATCTTAGCACTCACATCCATAATCCCAACATTGGACCATGAATCAGTCATAAACTCTAGAAGCCTGCCTCATGACTGCAGGGGGCTTTGTGGGGACATCCAGACACAAACCCTAACAGGAAGGAAAATAAAGAGAACAGAAGAGAAAAAAAGTGAAGAAAGCTTTTGTAAATAGGGAGGGGGAAAGGTGTTGAAGGGATGGGAGGGGACTGGGGGAAAAGAGAAGTTAAGTTATATAATGTACAGGTAAAAATGCCTATATCCATGTATTTTTAAATTAAAAACTCTTAAACAGTGGAAATATGTGTATGTTACTATATAACTTTTTGGAAAGCTACATACATTCAGTATGTAAAGTTAAATGTTTACTGTGACGCTTAACTGTTAGAGGTTTCAGTACACTTTTGCTCCACTGCTTTTGGGTATGCACTGAGGCAGAAAATCACATCAGCAGCAGGTGAGAGAGAAAAGCAATTCTTTCATGTCCTGGAAGAAAAAATGGGAGGACATAGGGGGCCCACAGTGTCCTTCAAAGTGTGTATTTCATCAATGATGTGAATTACCTAAGGCTCACCTTTT
Source organism: Chinchilla lanigera (assembly GCF_000276665.1). Classification (NCBI taxonomy): domain Eukaryota; kingdom Metazoa; phylum Chordata; class Mammalia; order Rodentia; family Chinchillidae; genus Chinchilla; species Chinchilla lanigera. The sequence goes on along the minus strand of NW_004955524.1, from coordinate 135,482 downwards.
ACAGGAATCACCACTTCCCACAGAGCAATAATCTAGAGACCAAGTGTGTGAAAGACAGGTTTTGAGGCACTTAAGATTCAACCTAGAACCTGTACCAATATGTATTAATGAATCCACCAGAATGGAGGGTTCATAAGTCATTTACAGAGACTTTCATTCTATAGCTTATCACATATATGAAATCTAGTTTATTCATGTACAAACACAAAATATTCTCATTAAAATCCAAAATGTAGGTTAAAAAAAAGCAGGACAATGTATAAAACAAGAATCACACTGATGAATAATTATGTCACATAATATGTCTTGTCAATAATTAGAATATGGTTGCAAAGATTCTTACAGCTATTCATGGAGAACAAAGAGCTGAAGATGTTTTCACTGAAAAAATATCTGAGCATCACCTAATCATCTTCAATAGCAGACAAAAGCAGAAATTTAAACACATGTATTTTCTTCCTCTCACAAGTAGGGAATAGAACAAACAAAATGCATGCAAAATAATTTAGGGAAAGTGACTAAGGATTACATCAGGTTATTAATACAAAATTGATGTCATGTATGTCCAAAAGATAACAAGAAAATCTAACTTTTGGAGAAACCAATAAAATAAGTGTTATTCAGACAAGTTGCAATGAAGAAAAAATTAGTAATGAAAAATATTAAAATTGAGTAAAAAAATATACACTGAATAGTCTCAAAGAGCATCTTAATGCAAATGAAAAATAAAATTATACAATTATTGCTATATCACTGAAAAAAATTTAAAGAAGTAAAATTGCAAATGTACAGTTATTCTAAATGGAATTTCATTAGTCATTTCTGAAAGCTAGAAAGTTATTCACTTTTCTGTGAGAAATTTAAGACTGTAGAAGAAAAATGTAAATTAGGAAACTAACATGAGCATTCTAGAAATTTTGAGAACAATACTATCTAGCAGGATTCAAAAAATTAATATCCTCACACGTAATACCCCTATACCTGTATAGGGACAAATATTGTGTTCAGTGAAGTGTATAAAATATTTTATCAAATTCAACTCGTGTCTTATTTTTTTCTCTTTAGCAGTGATGGCAATGAACCAACGTTCTCATGCAAATAAGGCAATCACTCTACCTGTGAGCTACTATAGGTTTACCATGTCGTTCTGATGAATTTATTAGATTGGATGAAGGGTATTCTCTTAACATTAGTTTTTAAAGTAAACAAAATTATAACCTCATCCTAGTTCACCCAAATTTATAGCTACATTAGGTGAAGGTTATTGACCATATGGTTATTGACCATATGGTTAATTAATTAATTATGGTTATTAATTGTAGTATATAAACCTAACATCAAAACATATTAAATTTAATATATTTATTTTTAATATATGTTCACTTTTAAATTTAAATTAAAAAGCATAATAAAATTCAAAAGCAATTTATAAAACCACTGACTCCAAAGTACACAACAGTGGTAAGCATGAATAGATCACACCCAGGTGGGGGCTGCTTTCAACAAGCTACCATCCCATAATTGATGCAATGTCATCTTTGTTTTAATCTTATGAGAAAAATATGCTTAAATAATCTCCAGGTTAGAAGTACTCCTAGGGAAGTCAAGATAAAGAAAAACCTTTCTGTGAACACAACTATTTAAAATTTCTCTGTAATTGTAAGGTAATGTATATTTGGATTGTTCTTGTTTTTGTAGAACCCTGAGGTGCACCATTAGGTTATTTATTTAGATTGGCTCTGCCTTTCTGATGTGGGCATTCACACCCATACACTGCTCCCCTGTCCTGGTGTATTCTTTCTTTCGGACTTTTTACCACTGTTGGAATCATGGTAGCCTTCTAGGATGCCCAATGAGATTAATCATATGCAGCACTTCTGAATTTCATATTTGCGACATGGTGCTAAGACACAAGCAAACACAATGAGGTTCATGGGTTTGGCAAAGGCCTGTGTTCTCTGTGCTTGACATACTTTGTAAGATGGAAGGAAAGCTTGGAACAGAAGCAATGATAAAATGCAATACTAATAAATAATCATCTAGGGGCTGGGGATTTAGCTCAGCGGCAAAGCACCTGCCTGGCAAGCGCAAGGTCGTGAGTTCGGTTCCCGGTACTGGAGAAAAAACCCAAAAAAAAAAAAAAGAAACAATAATCATCTAATATAAGCAGTGAATTAAATATAACAATTCGGAAGGAACAAACTAATAGGTTTCTACTGCTCTTTATTAAAACACAAAACTTTTACCCACGTATACTAGAAAGCTAAACTACATCGGTGGGTTTTTCATATTTTATTTTGAGGTAAGGTCTAAGTTGCTCAGGCTGGTTTAAATCTTTCAATCCTACCCCACATCAGCTTCCAAAGTATGTGAGATTACAGACAGGACCCACAAGGACCAGCAAGACTTTTTGATGCTAAAATGTTAGCTGAGTATTGTGCTCAGGATGAAGTATCTTCTACTTTCACCATTTCATCTCTGGTTGGAACAGCAATATGCACTAACCAAATTCCTGATGAGGATTAGAAGTGAGCTGCAGTGAAGTTAGCCACACGTGCAACGGTGTAAAAAATGGTAATGTACCCTGAAGTGTAGTGAATTTCACGAACTATACATTTCGTTATGAAATAAACAATTTTGATGGCACTGGCCACCCATTGGCCAATTTCAGTGTCTAAGAATAATTAAGATAAGGTATACTATTCAGTACATTAGGAATCTTTAATGCATTTCTCATTTATGTTTTCATCTTACCTTGGGTTTTTCAAAATGTAACCCCAGAGGAAATTTAGCAGCTTCTGTATTCAGGGGAAAACAATCAAGAACACAGACCAAAAAAGTTCAGTGTTATCGAGAAAGGCAAAAGTAAGTCAAGGACTCCAGAGGTGGCTTCACACTGACAGCTTTCACAAGTCTTTCTGTGGCTGAAAGTACCGCTCACTTCAGCTGTGGGACAGCTGCACCTACTGATGATCACAATAAGGACACTGCCTACATTTACCTCTAAAGTTAGTAAAACAGAAAATAATCTGAATTACAAAAATTACTAAATTTCCCTTTTACTACACACTGATATTTTTCATGAAATAGATTCCATTTCATGCCATTATTTGAATTTCCTAAGTTAAAAAAAGTGGTTACCAAAGGCCAAATGGTATACACTGTATGTACACAGAAAAAGGGCCCTGCTTCATTATAAATAATTGAAATCATTCTGTCAAAGGAACTTCAACCCTGTCAAAATTCCTTCAAGTACGTTCTTACTGACCAATCATAAACTCAGTTTGTGGAAAGAGTATTTAGTATAATTCATTATTTCTTGTTTGAGAAAAGGTACACTCCTGCTGGTCTCCAGTTGTGGGGAACCCACAGCAATGTATTTTTTCTTTTGTATAACTCATCTAAAAATTATCACTAAAATAATTCATGGCAATATGAGCATGAAAATAAAATTTATATAGTAAAACAAATGCTTAAAATTGGATACCCATGATAACAATGGCTCTCAAAATAAAACAAAAAAAAAAAAGACAAAATTCACCCACGCTTATAGCAGTGCAATTTATAATAGTTAAATCTTGGAAACAACTCAAAGGCCCATCAACTGAGGAATAGATAAAAAAAGATGTGGTATTTTTATTCAACTATAAAGAAGGGCCGGGGATATAGCTCAGTGGCACAAGTGCCTACCTGGCAAGCACAAGGCCAAGTTAGATTCCTGGTTTAAAAAAAAAAAAAAATCTGGTAGAAAACTGGCCAGGTGTGGTGGCGCATGTCTGTAATCCCAGCACTCAGGAGACTGAGGCAAGATCATTGTGAGTTCGAGACCCACCTGGGCTACAAGGGAAGCTCAAGGCCAGCCTGAATTGCATAGGGAAAACCTGCCAAAAAAAAAAAAAAAGCTACCAAGAAAAACTCAAAGCTTTTATAGGTAAATGGATGCAACTAGAGACCATACTGGTAAGTGAAATCAAATCCACATGTGTAAACATCATATTGTCTCCTTACTGTAAGAACCTGAAAGAGTAAATAAAATCCAAAAGGTACAACAGATATTGTAAAGGGAAACTGCTCAGAAAGAAGAACTGGGATAAGGGAAATGAGAAAAGAAGGGAAAAATATGTATATATGTATATACAAGATAGCTAAGATAATGGTACTACTAATTTCTATTGGTTTGTTGAACAGTTAATGCTTAAAATTTTTTTGACTAATTTTACATGCTTATATCTGGTGATCTGAACAACTATTTTGAAGGCGACAATATGCAATATAACAACCATTGTTGAATTCCTATCTTCTTTTTTGAAATTCTTTATCATGTCTAATGTTATTTTTTATTCTCTTTAAAATAAAAAAATGAAAAAACAGGCAAAATTGTGTACTGGAGGTAACTTATAATTATGTTGGGATATACCCAGATACCTTTAGAGGATATGGAAAACATAATATTTGCTAAGTTAAAGTTTTCTGAGAAGAGCTGAACTCTGTAAAATATAGGAAATGTTTTTAAATATACATCATAATTACAAAATGTAACATCCAATTTGAAACTTAAGTTGGAAAGAAATAAAAATGGAGTGTACATACCAAGAATTTATGTAGAATATAGTGGGAAAATAAAAATTAACAAAAATATGTTTCAGTGCCCCACAATCACTAAAAACAAAAAAGCCAACAAAAATATGAAACCTACTAACACATAAGAAATAATTTCATTCACCTGTGGAACTATTACAGTGAACTTCCTGTGATACTTTTATTTTTTTTTATTTTTTTTTTTTCTGTGATACTTTTAAATGCTATGATAATTGCTGGAATAACTGAAGAATTTGCCACATTGCTTACCTACATAAGATCTTCCCCCAGTGCACTTTTTCTTTGACAATGACTGTGACTGATGAAAGCTTTCCTTCATTGCTTTCTTACATAGTGTAGGGTTTCTGCACAATGTTACTCCGTTTATGCCTATACAATGAACTGTGCTTAGCGAAGGCTTCTCCACATTACTTACATACAAAGGGTTTTTCTCCATTGTGACTCTTTTTATGTCTATAAAATGAACTCTTACTAGTGAAGCCTTCCCCACATTGCTTACATTCATAGGGTATCTCTCAAGTGTGATAACTTTCAAGTCTATGAAATAATCTCTTATTAGTGAAGGCTTCCCTACATAGGCTACATATATAGGGTTTCTCTATACTGTGACTCTTTTTATGTCTATAAAGTGAACTATGATTAGCAAAGGCTTCCCCACATTGCTTACATACATAGGGCTTCTCTCCAGTGTGACTTCTTTCATGTGCTTGACAATTACTGCGAATGGTAGAAGCTTTCTGACACAGCTTACATACATAGGGTTTTTCTCCAGTGTGAGACATTTCATGTGTTCGACAACTTTTGCATAGCCTAAAAGCTTTCCCACACTGCTTACATACATATGATTTTTCTCCAGTGTGAATGGTTTTATGCATACAAAATGAGCTGTTGGAAACAAATACTTTCCCACATTGCTTACATACATAGGGTTTCTCTATGGTGTGACTGTTTATGTATATAAAATGAACTGTTACTAGTGAAGGCTTGCCCACATTGCTTA
>NW_004955524.1:115452-127811 GCF_000276665.1 Chinchilla lanigera | reverse complement strand
TTTCAGTGCCCCACAATCACTAAAAACAAAAAAGCCAACAAAAATATGAAACCTACTAACACATAAGAAATAATTTCATTCACTTGTGGAACTACTATGTTAACTTCCTGTGATGCTTTTAAATGCTATGATAATTACTGGAATAACTGAAGAATTTGCCACATTGCTTACATACGTAGGATCTTCCCCCAGTGCACTTCTTCTTTGACAATGACTGTGACTGATGAAAGCTTTCCTTCACTGCTTTTTTTTATTTTAAAGAGAGTAGTAAATGAGAAACCAACAAAAAAAATACAACAGAAGCAGCATACTAGTGTCACGAACATAAACAAATCAAAGCAAGAACATTCAAAGTGATACAGGGTCTCAAGACAAAATAATAGGAATCAACAGTGGTTGTTACACCACATATCACTATCCTCAACTACATTGCTCAGATTACCAGATGTAAGAATGAAAGATTGCTCAAACCATTAAAGAGAATAAGAAAATAATTCTTCGATAAAACATTAGAGATAATACAGAGTTTCACTAGACAAGATGGTAGGAGTTCACCATTGTAATTCCATTGCATATTGTTACCTTCAAATCAGTTGCTCAGACCACCAGACCCAAGCCTTCAGACATGTAAGCATCGTATTGTCTCCGTGGTGTAGGAACCTTCATTGCTGTCTTACATAGCACAGGGTTTCTACAGTGTGACCCCCTTTATCCCTATACAATGAACTGTACTTAGCCAAGCCTTCTCCACATTACTTACATACAACTGGTTTTTCTCCAATGTGACTCTTTTTATGTCTATAAAATGAACTCTTACTAGTGAAGCCTTCCCCACATTGCTTACATTCATAGGGTATTTCTCGAGTGTGATAACTTTCATGTCTATGAAATAATCTCTTATTGGTGAAGCCTTCCCCACATAGGCTACATATATATGGTTTCTCGATACTGTGACTCTTTTTATGTCTATAAAATGAACTGTGATTAGCAAAGGCTTCCCCACATTGCTTACATACATAGGGCTTCTCTCCAGTGTGACTTCTTTCATGTGCTTGACAATTACTGCGAGTGGTAAAAGCTTTCTGACACAGCTTACATACATAGGGTTTTTCTCCAGTGTGAGACATTTCATGTGTTCGACAACTTTTGCGTAGCCTAAAAGCTTTCCCACACTGCTTACATACATATGGTTTTTCTCCAGTGTGAATGGTTTGATGCATACAAAATGAACTGTTGGAAACAAATACTTTCCCACATTGCTTACATACATAGGGTTTCTCTATGGTGTGACTCTGTTTATGTATATAAAATGAACTGTTACTAGTGAAGGCTTGCCCACATTGCTTACATACATAGGGCTTCTCTCCAGTGTGAATTACTTCATGTGCTTGACAGTTATGGCGTTGCCTGAAAGCTTTCCCACAATGCTTACATACATAGGGTTTTTCTCCACTGTGAGTACTTTCATGTGTTTGACAATTACTGCGATGTGTGAAAGCTTTCCCACACTGCTTACACACGTAGGGTTTCTCTCCGGTGTGAATTCGTTCATGTGCCTGGCAACTGCTGTGGCTGGTGAAAGCTTTCCCACACTGCTTGCATACAAAAGGTTTCTCTTGGGTGTGACTTCTTTTATGGATACAAAATGATTTGTTACATTTGAATGCTTTCCCACACTGCTTACATTCTAAGGATTTCTTTTCAGTGTGAGTTTTTTCATGTGCCTGGCAATTACTGCGTCTGTTAAAAGCTTTTCCACACTGCTTACATGCATGAGGTTTCTCTCCAGTGTGACTTATCTTATGTCTACACAGTGAGCCGCTATCGGCAAATGCTTTCCCACACTGCTTACATACATAGGGTTTCTGTCCAGTGTGCGTTCTTCTGTGTCTGAATAATGAACTATAATGAAGAAATGTTTTCCCACATTGTTTACATACATATGTTTTCCCTACTTTGTGAGTTCTTTCATGCCTACAAAATGAAGAATTATTAGTGAAGGCTCTCCCACAGTGTTTACAAACATGAGGCTTCTCTGATATGTGAGCTCTCTCACGTGTTTGAATATTGTGGTGAGAATGAAAAGCTTTTCCTCTTTGTGTACACACAGAGACATTTGCTCCACTGTGTTTTTTTTCGCTGGGCGTACCAAAGTCTTCAGCATTTTGTTTACATGCAAAGGCCTTCTCTCCAATGTGAATTCCTCCAGTGCAATCAGAGTCAGATTTTCTACAGTGCTTACCTGCACAGTGTTTCTCTCCAGGGTTTGTTCTTGCATTCTCCTGAAAGGACCGGAAATCACTGCAGGTTTCCCCACATTCATTAATATTAGACAGCGTCTCTTCAGATCTCTGATACTCATATAATTTGCATGCACTGTGAGCTCTGATGGGCACAATTAGTGACGAATGACCAATCAGGGGAATTCTACAAGCAGGGCTTTGAGCTGACTGTACACCAAGTACTTTCAAATTCACTTTAGGATCTTGACTCCAAAAACACATTTCTCCAGGTTGACACCATAATTTATATTGATAGCATTTCACTATGTCTTCACTTCTGTAAAAGAAAAAATAACAATACAATAAATCACATTGAGAGGGCTGGGGATTTAGCTCAGCAGCACAGCGCCTGCCTGGCAAGCGCGAGGTCGTGAGTTTGATTCCCGGTACCAGGGGAAAAGAAAAATCCAAAAAAACAGAGCAAAACAAATAAATCACATGGAAAAAACTGTCTTCTTACTAATAATTACCAGGAGGTATTTCACCTAGTGTGATGTTACTTAACCATATTTGACCATGGATTTAATGTACACTGTGGAAGACGGCTTGAAAAAACTTTTATTGAAAGAATAGTATTCATTTGGGAGCTTATAACTCACATGTTTGCAATACATAATATTTACTTTCATTTTGGGGAATTGATAAATGCTGATTATTTTTGATACCATTTTGTCCATGAAACTACTCCCTTCCCTTCCCTTCCACTGAATCTCTTCCCCCTCTGTGAAAAGTCTGCCTCTTTATTTTACCATCATCTCTCATTTTACTTCTTAATTCTGATTTTGAGTTTCTCATACAAACTATACCATGTGACATGGAGCTGTGTCTCACTTACTTTCACTTAACACTATGAACTCAAGATTAAGCCACTTCTTGGATAAATGATATCATTTCATTCTCCACTGAGTACAATACCATTATGTATACACATCACATTATTTTCAGATCTGGAGGTTTAATGCAAGGCCATAGCACTGAGTTATATCCTCTGCCTTTTATTTTGTATTTTGAGACAGTCTCATCAGTCATGAAATTGCACAAGCTGAGCATGAGAGTGTGATTTTCCTGCCTCAACTTCCCACAGTGCTAGGATCTCAAACAGGTACCACCATGTCTGGACAGTATCATCTATTCTATCCACTCATCTGTGGGTAGACATCAGGTTGTTTCCAAAGCACAGCTATGGTGAGTTGTGCTGTTATAAACATGGATATGCACTTATCACTCTAATATGATTACTTTAACTTTTGGCAGAATATACCCAGGAGTTCAGCTGCATGAAATGAAAGTACTATTTGTACTTTTCTAAGAATCTTCATAGACATTTCCAAGGATGTTGTACTATGTAAGAATCTATTCAACAATATAGGAAGGTGCCTACTTGTAATTTTGGAAGAAGAATGCACTGAATGTTATGGAAGATTACTGGAAAACAGCTATTACCAAAACAGTGACATTCATCTCAACTTTGAATACTTTCATAATGTTAACAATTCTGCAACTACTGAATGTGCTTACTATATATAAATAATGATAGCATTTTTTACATAACTTGATTGATATCAAAGTGGGTTTTAGAAAATACATGGATACTTAATTATATACCCGTAACTCAGGCCAAAGCCTAAACACAAAATCTGTTGCATGTAAACCTATAGCCAATGCCTAAAGGTAATTTCACAGAACATTTTCATAACCCTGAATGTGGAACAAAGTTTGTTTATTCTGATGCATTCGGTAATGTCACAAATTTCCAATACTAGAATGTTTTAGATATTCAATTGTCACATTATAGATATTCAAAATGTATGAGTTTTAGGAAAGTTATGGAAATAAGTCAATTTTGAACTTGGCCTCATTTGTCCATCACTTAACATGGCTTTAAAATCTGTGCTCCATCCCTGACTCCTGAGGAACTTTACTTTTGATTGTGAGTGCAAATTACCTTAGATTTCTCTTCCAACATTTGTACTCATCTTCAGTTTGCTGATTATTATAGTATTGTCCTAAGGTGTAGAAACAGAAATGTATTGATAAATTACTACATTACATAAAAATTAACATATTTTATTTACATTCAAAGTGTAATGTGACCACGCTTAAAATACTCTTGAAAATGTTTTCACATTCCAATGCTCACACTGGTCAGCAAGAAACAATGCTCCCTAATTATATAAATGAGAAAATGATACGTTACCTATAGCAGCCATGTTCCTAAATGTTTCTGACATCACACCTCTGTAGAGCTTCTTTTGGGATGGATTCAGCAAAGCCCACTCCTCCAAAGAGAAGTTCACAGCCACATCCTCAATGGTCACTGCCTCCTAAATCATCACACATATATTTGCAGGAAGAAGATTGAAACTCACAGCATAGACTATCTCAACTCCATTCATGAAAAGTTGAAATGAGACTGAACTTTTAAATATTTACTGCATGTTTTGTTCATCAAACACGTTCTCCAACTATATGCAGACCTCATACAGAAAGTCTGATGTTGGATTGGAATCCACTGGTAAAGCCACAGCAGAATGGGAACACAGGTTTTCCTGCTGATTAGACAGTTTTATTTGTACACTGTCTCTAGAGCTTGGCTCATAGAGTCTATAAAATCAGCATCTAACTAAAAAACTGGGGTAGACAACTATCTAATGAACTGCTCAGACAGACCATAAAAAATATCACTTTTGTAAATTTATTTAAGGGATTGATTCCTTCCTTCTCTGGTTATACTTAGTATTTTGAAACTTGATCTTGGTTTCATAGACAAAACCTTAACTGAACACTAAGTATAATTCATGAATAATAATTTAAAATGTTAACAACTGAATTAAATTAAGGAGGCCATATTATCTTATACCTCAATGATACCAAATGGTCACACATCACAGAGATAAAAAATTCTAGAGTGGTATAAGGGAGACGTGGGAATGGATACAATCAAATCATATATGTATTGAACACCAATATTTTGCAAAATTAATAAGCACTAATAATAAAAGCAAAATTGGAAAAAAATTTTGGCCACTTCCAAATCACATCTTTGATTTGTCAAAAGAATTATAGCTGTTTGGTATAACAAATTTTAATAATAATAACTAGTAAACAAGAAGATACAGCTTGACTAGTATATAAGAAAGAGATTTAAAAATATACTATTGGGGGACTGTACTGTACTAGTAGAGTGAATGACAAATAGATCACAAGAAAGGCAGACAATCTTCAGTGGGCTTACATGGTAGCCTATTGATTCACGGTAGCACATTAATTCAGGGTAGACCTGTAATTAGACAAAGCGGCAGAAATCACAATATGTTTAATACAACAGCAGGGAGAAACAGGTACATACTTTGAAACATAAAATTTATTCTCCATATTCCATGTATGACAATTAAGTTACATCTTGAAATGGGAAATATATATTTGAATACTTCAGATTTCATAGTCAAATATTTTCTGGTTGTGAAAAAGTGTTTCCTTGGTGTAAAATCTAAAAGCCATCAAAATTAGAGAGAGAAATTGAAATCTTTGGGATGTAACCATGGGATGTAAAAGGTACAGTCAAGAAAAATATTTGCAATGTTTATAATAAAAATAATTTGGGTAGAGAGCATAAAATCAATAAGCATGTAGTAAAAATGAACAAAGCCTATATAACTCAAGAAAAAACACCAAATATAAAACAAGATCTATGAATGTGGTTGAGGAAATAGCCAAAAGAAGTGGAACTATGGAGGGATATACTAGTAAATAGATGTATGCAAGAATGGTAGATCAAATGATAAGCTCCACTTTCATTTCCTCTACTTTGAAGTATACCAAAATCTACAGATCAGTGACTTCATTCCAACTTCCCGAAAATACATCGTACTGTTGTTTCTGGAGACAGATGTGATTCTTTGCACATCAGTTAAAAGTAAACTTGACAATAACTTCAACCATGTAACCACTACAATGAATGAGAAACCACTTTGCTCCTGAATCAAACATGAGCACATGTGAAGCATAAGACACAAGATATCACCCATAATGTTTTTCTATGCAATTTCTCTAGTAGCCACTTATTGAATACTGCAAAGGGGTAAAATTAAAAGAATACTGCCAAGTGACACTTACACATAGTAGAAATAAGACAGTGGTCACCTACAGGAAAGACAAGGGTAAGTCAAACAGACTTTTCCCTGGATACTCATGAACACTGTCCAAGGCCCAGTTATTAAACTTTCTGGGGTCTCCCAGAATATTTATACTATTATTGTTAAATCTCAAGACTTTTTGATAATAAAATTTATTGTAAAATAGTTAAACACCAAATTACCATGAGGAAAGAAGTAGTTTATTTATACATGTATGCCTACACTCTACAGCCATACCACCCTGAACATACCCGATCTCATCTGACCTCGGAAGCTAGCAGGATCGGGGCTGGTTAGTACTTGGATGGGATGTCATAATCAACAACAGAAAATGGAATATATAAAATGCCCGATTAAATAGGGAGACCAGGCATGGTAGCATATGCCTGTAATCTTACCACTCAGGAGGCTGAGGCAAGAGGACCACTGTGAGTTTGAGGCCAGCCTGGCTACAAAATCAGTTCAAGGTGAGTCTGAACTGCACAGTGACATCCTCTCTCAAAAAGACAGAAAAAAATTAAAAAGTTAAATAAAAAAAACTAGAAAGGTTAAATAAAATAACCAGAACTAAACCAAACAGAAGTTAATAAGAAATAGCACATCTTCCTTATTTATGTTATTTGCATGAACAATTAAAATGTGAAACAACACCCAACTTCTGTTAACTATGAAAAACTCCATTTTACCTAAAGGAGGGATGGATACTATATTTTAAAAATTTAGAATTTTATTTGGGCAAGATATTTATTAAACACTATTGTGAAACAGTTAAAAATATTTACTCCAGAAAATTAACACAGCATTCAATCTGAAGTGTTCTCACTGCAAAAAACAAATGTTTTCTGAAATAATCTGTCTAATCAATTATAAATTTTTCAAAGCTTCAGACATTAAATTATAAATGTATTCAATAAAAATTAGAGATTGAAGATGGATCCAACATGGCTGAATGGAGGAGTCACATCTGTGAAGTTCCAAGAAGATCCACTAAAAACATAGATAACTAAGAAGAGGAGGGACACGCACACTGATACAAAAGGTAATCTCAAAGAAGAGACTTACAGATCGAACAAAACAGATACATTATAGTTAGTTGGAACCAGCCCAAAGGGGATGGCCTACAGGGCCTCCACCCTCACACTCCATGGGTACAGCTACTTTGAGAACTTCCTAAACAGCTGGTGGAACCCACAGAGTATGGCAGAATCTAGACTCACAGGATAAACTTGTGGTTATATGAGCCCCTTCCTTCCCACTGCCTCCCCTCCAAACCCTGAGCAGGAAGCATTTTCACCAACACACAGCACAGGTCAATGATCAGTATCAGGAGAGGCTCACTTACTACCTGCCCAATCTCAATCTGAGAAGATAAACAACACTGCTTGTGCAAAGAGTAATTAATATTGGATCACAGGCACATGTGAATCACTGTCAGGACTCTGAAGTTTGTCCCACACCAACTAGGACATTCATCTGGCACACAGAGCTAATACTGGTCTGGTCTGAGTCTATACTTAGCACCTGGGCTCACCTGAATCTACACCAGCTCTCACACGTCTCTGCCTGGTACACTTGAACTGTGGCAGTGTATGTTCACTACCAGGCACACTGCCCCCTTCTGGGCACAGCAGAGTCTCCACCCTGAATTTTGCCAGAGTCCTAGCCAGTCCTGCCCGGCACAATAGGCCAGTCCCCTGTCTAGTTAGCAATAAGGATTAAGGGTCTGCCTGTTTTGCTTGGTGCTCTGGATACTTGTTGGACATCTAGCAACCAGAACCCTCACTACACCTGCTGGAATCTCCCCAAGTCAGTCCTGGGAGCACCTGTATCTCATCTGGGTGCCCTGAAGTGACCCAAGCCTCCATTTGGTGTCTTGAGCTGGTCCTACTGACACTGGAATATACATCAGGTACCCAACATTAGCCTGCAACCAGCAGGAACCCAGGAGGCTCAGAATTCAATCAATGCTCCACACCTTTCCTAGGCTGCTGTGACACCTTGGACAGTTTCTACAAACAGTGGTTGACAGGCAGGGAACCCACTGAGCTGAGAAATCTCACAGAAACCAAGAGACTATCAAGAGAGACCAAGGAGAATGTGACATGTAAGATTAAAGACTGCAGGCTCAGGAAGAAAACATTCTTCTGGAAATATGCAGTAATTTTTTTTTTTTTTGCTTTGTTCTCTTCTTCATTTCACCAAATTGCTTTTTTTGCTCCTCTATTGCTATTATTATTATTAATTATTACTATTATTTACTATTAGTGGAGTTTAGAGTTGTATCATCAATTTTCTTATTCCCTCTTTTCAAAACATAACGTTATTTTTTGAATAGGTCCTCCTTTTTATCCTGTCTCTTTTCTTTCCTTGCTTTCCTTGCTATCTATCAGTATGCTGAGTATGTTTTCTTACTCTCATTTCCTCTAGTTTATTCTCCATTGCGTTTTATTAACCCTTATCTTCATTGAGTTGTTACTGTTACCTAATACTACTAATTTACCTTTACTCTTAATAGGTCCTTTTACATCGATCTTACCACCTTCCTTCCATCTTCCACTGTTTAATTTGTTTATGATCTATTCCTTTTTTCTCCATGCTCCCATAGTCACACCTTTACCCTTATGAATCTGTAGGTCATTAACAATATCTTACTACAGCTGAATACTATTCTATTTGAAAGGAAGTGAAACAATTACTCTTTTGAGTAGATATAGTATATAAATACCCTTTTTGTCTTAGTTTGTTCTATACCTATAGATCTTGGTCCTACAGTAACAGGTGGTTTACTGAGCTGGGTGTGGTGGTGCATGCCTATAATCCCAGCACTTGGGAGGCTGGGGCAGAAGAATCGTTGCAAGTTCAAGACCAGCCTGGACTACAAAGTGAGCTCAAGGCCAGCCTGAACTTCATAGTGAGACACTGTCTCAAAAATACCCCCCCCCAAAAAAGGTGGCATACTGTTATTAGAGTTGACCATTAAGGAGTTTGTGCTTGATACTTTTATCATTGATTGTAATAGTTTAAACAAGGGGATACAGATATTGTGATCAAATGGTGTTCTGTGCATGCAAATATCCAGATCGTCTGCGGGGGGGGGGGGGTGTCATAAACATTCCTACACTTTGGTACCACAAAGAACTGGGTACCAGACCTCTCTTCCCTAACAAATGAAGAAGACAGACCAAAAGGCTAGCAGCTAGCCAAGCCCTGAGGATAGCTCTAAAAAGTTGATGCTGTTACAACCAGAATTATCTCTGTAAAACATAGAGACAGAAACAAATCACTTAAAGACTTCACAAAGAAGCAACATCTTACAAAAAAAAAAAAATCTTCATATACATCACAAGCTCTCTTCACTCCAGTAAACCTCAACCTGTAGTAACCCCCCAAAAATGAGGGGAAGAAATGAGAGGGGTTATATATGAAAAAATTATATTCCACAGATACACATACACACAGAAACATGAGGTGCCACAGCAACAGAAGACCCCTGAGGTCTTCCAACTCTCCCAAGGCCAAGCAAAAGGTCACGAAGAAAGAGGATAGCATACACCATCTAGCACAGTTCTATAGAAAGTCTATAGAGGGATGAAGAAATTAGATGAATTCGAAGAAAAAATGAACCAAAAGTTCACAGCAATTTTACTCACTATGCCCACAGTGAATTAAGGGGAAATAAGTACAAGACTGGATGAGCTACCCAAACCAGTACAAAACTTGAATAACAGATTCAACAGGGATATAAAATCCTGAAAAAGATGTCAGACAAAACTACCTAAAATAAAAAAGTGTATAGAATTCATAAATTGCAGAAATGATCAATGTGGGGGCTGGGGATTTAGCTCAGCAGTACAGCACCTGCCTGGCAAGAGCAACGTCATGAATTCGATTCCTGGTACCGGAAAAAAAAAAAAAAAAAAAAAGAGATCAATGTGAAGACAGAGTTTCTGAAACTGAGGACAAAATAGTGAATTATGATGAAGTGCTCAAAAAAGCCACAAAGAAAATAAGAGAACAAGAGATCATCCAGCAGGTACTAATGACAATAAGAAAAACCAATCTCTAATTGGAGTTAGAGGAAAAACTAGAAGATAACACAGATGGATTTACTAACATGTTTATAGAAATCATAGAAGAAAAGTTCCCAAGGATGGAAATAGATGCCCTTAATGATCTACCCACTTAATGGCTATTAGGATTTATGACTGAGGTGCACTGTTCTGACTCACAAGCTGCCACTTGGAGATACAACCCATATCTGGACTTAGGACACAGGAATGTGAACAGCAGTGTAGTCTTACGGTGGCTTTCTTATACAGTACAGTATTATTATTTTTGCTGATTGTACTGTACAGTACTATAGTTTATGTTGTTATACATTATAGTACTGTATATAAGAGTTATTGAAATAAAAGCAAAATCATCAAGTAAAGGTTCCTGTCTAGGTTACTTTTCTCTCGTTGCTAAGACAAAATACCTGACACCCAAAATTAAGGAAGGAAAGGTTTATTTAGCTCACAGTTTCTGGAGGTTTGGCTCCAAGGTAGGGTAGCATGGCACAGAGGCGACAGTTCAAAGTGGTAGAAGACAGCAAAAGCAGCAAGAGCAAAAAAGGGGGAAAGAGCAAGCCTCTTTTCCTCCTTTATATTGTATGAAGGGTACCCCCCCCTTGGGTGGGTGTATCATTCACACCATCTCCATGCCCTCCTCTTGCACAGGCTCAAAAGAGTTAGAATTTCCATTCATCAAAGAAACTCCTTAAAAAACTTAACATGCACATGAAAAAACCCAAGGAAGTATTGTCTTTCTCTATGACTGACAAAGAAATACTCAGAAGAGAAAGTAGCTTTATTGAAAAAGTATCCTCATCACAAATATGATCACACAATATAAGCAGATAATATACAGAAAGGCTTACAGAACAAAAGGAAAAAAGAAGAAATAAAAGGAGACAGAAAAGCAAATGAATGCATTGTGAATCCATCAACTCCATCTAAGTAGAAAAAGTCTGGTGTTTATGAGAAACAAGAATTCCTACCCACTGGTGTTGGCAGTAGGAATGGTGTATACAAGATTTTAAATGGACACATACTCTGGGCACTAGGAAATGTGCTCCTGGGCATCTATGGCATTATCTCAAATCTGGTTCTAGTGCAGCAAGAAGGAGAACATTCCACGTACAATTTATATCACTGACGGAACCAAACAAGCCTACTTTTCCGTAACAGTGGAAAAGGTAAATGAGGCGTTATGATACACCCGTGTTTTCTGAAGTATGAAATCACTGGTGGCTGAATCCACAGACTCAGCAGATGTACCAGACTCATAACCTCCTCAATGACACGGTGTCCTAAAAGGGCAAAACAAGAAGACCGCAAAAGCTGCCATCTCTCTAGCTCTGCAACCCAAACCCAAGCTCTAACACTACTACTGAATCTGTACTTGGACACTGTGCTTGTACTTCCCACCTGAGCTACCTTTCTGATGCCACTAGTGAACAGCCAGAGAGGCTCCACTGCTTGGTGCTCTATGGCAATACACACAGGGAGATGTAGAGGCAAGACAATGGCTGCCTGGAACTAAAGCTGTGTCTTATCTCCGCCATGCCACTCTCCAAGGCCATTCCCACAGGCTTCTACAAGTTACCAACATAAGCAACTTCTCTGCAGAGCAGGGAAATTCAGGAGGACTCAATGGAATTTCAAGGATTTCACTCTTTTTTTTGTGTATGTGTTTGTTATCTTTCCCCTGGACCAAAACAATTTCAAACAGTCCACTGTGTTAAAACTTACAAATTTTAGCTTCTATTTACTTAGCCTGTCTTAAAACAACTCATTTTCTAACAGTGTGAACAATGGTGGAAACCAACTCAATAGTCTTATCCCTGGGTGATTACACCATTAAGAAATATTAAAAATATATTTCTATGTAAAATGACAGT
>NW_004955524.1:96706-111235 GCF_000276665.1 Chinchilla lanigera | reverse complement strand
CCTGCTTTTTTCTGGGTTCCTGTTGCATGAAGGATTGTTTTCCAACCTTTGACTTTTAGTCTGTGGATTTCCTTTTCAGGGAAATGTGTTTCCTGTGTACAGCATATTGTTGGATTTTGTTTTTTAATCCATTCTGCCAGTCTGTTTCTTTTGACTGGAGAATTGAGGCCATTTACATTTACAGTTACAACTGATATGTAGTGATTTATCATTGTCACGTTATTTACTTGCGTTGGCGTCCTACTTTTTCTACCTGTTTACTTGTTTGCTCTTCTTGACGGTTCATTCCTACTGTTGTTTTTGAGATTGCCGTCAGATTTTTCTCTGTCCAGAATATCTTTTAGTACTGTTTGTAATGCTGGCTTGGTGCTCGTGAAGTTCTTCAATTGTTCTTTGTCATGGAAATATTTTATTTCTCCATTGAATTTGAGGGATAGTTTGGCGGGGTATATCAGTCTTGGTTGGAAGCTGTTCTGTCTCAGGACCTGTAATATTTCACTCCAAGTTCTTCTCAATTGGATGGTTTGTGCTGAGATGTCTACTGTAATTCTGATTGGCTTCCCTTTATAGGTAATCTGTTTCTTTTCTCTAGCAGCTTTCAATATTTTGTTCTTTTGTTGGAGATCTGGGAACTTGAGTATTATATGTCTGGGTGTAGTTTTATTTTGGTTGTGGTTGTCTGGAGTTCTAAATGCCTCATTTACTTGTATATCAGGTTCTGTTTCCATGCTTGGGAAATTTTCTGCTATGATTTCTGCAAATAATCTTTTAATGTGAGTTGTGTTGCTTCCTGCTGTTTCATTGACTCCTATAATTTGAACATTATTCCTCTTTGCCTCATCTTGCAGTTGTTGAATTGAGTTTTCCTGGATCCTTGCTGTTTTTACGAGACCCGTTCTTTCATGGTTGCTAGCTGCCATGCTGTCTTCAAGGTCTGAGATTCTATTTTCAGCTTCATTCACGTGGTTTTGGTAGCTTTCAGTGGCAGCTTTGTTTTCTTGGAAGTCTCTTAGAATCTGGTTCATGTTTTCTAAGTCCTTTCTATGTTTTTCATTGAATGCTTCTGATTCTTGTCTTTGTTCTATTTTCTTATATATTTCTTCTTCAGACTTTTTGGGCATTTCCTTCATTATTCTTGTCATTTCACTTTTTGCCTGAGAGATTATTTCTTATCTCATCCCTTCTATGGCCTAATGGAGTTGTTTCTTTACTTCCACTGCAATCATTTCAGCTATTTCAGGCATGTGTTCAGGTTTTCCTGAGTGACCTCTGAGTAGCGCTACTTAGTCTCAGGTTTTCCAGCAGTTTTTGATTTGTATCTAGTTATCTCAGTTCTCAGACATGGGCACTTGTGTCAGTTGATGGCCGTCTGATCCAGCCATCGTGATCTTGCAGTTCAGGGCACATATATGACCTGACTCGGGTTGCACTGGTGTGACAATCCTGGTCCATGGACCTATGTCCTCAGGTAGTTTAGGGTACAGGCATAATTCAGACACAAATTGCAAGATCTACAGTTTGTGAACCACCTGAATCTATGTCTCCAGTCAGTTCAGGACACATACAGGAACCAGATGCAGCCCAGATGGGTATCAGTCACAGACTTCCCCAGCCTTCAACTCACTAGGGGATCTGGGCAAAGGCAAAGCTCAGACTCGCACCGCAGGTCAGCGGCTCTTCGACCACTCGCTCACTCAGCACAGGGTACGTGGGGTCTGGGAGAGTCTGCTTGCCCCATCCACAGCCAGAGAAGTCCCTGGGACTTCTGAGTGAAAACCTCCTCTCTACCACAGGAGCAGGGAGGCCAGGGCTCCGTCTGTAATGTCAGCAGGGTCCTGATTCGCACACTCTGCCCTCAGGGCATAGCTGGGAAATACCTGGCTCTCTCGGCGCGTTTCAGCTGCGAACCGTGGCAGTGTGGGCTAAGCACAGACTCGAACCCACGAGTCCAGCAGCTCCCGGAGCACTCGCTCTCTCGGCACAGGGCATGCAGGGCTAAGAGTCTGTTCACCCCACCCACGGCCAGAGAAGTCCAAGGATTTCACTCTTCATCAATTATGAAACACATAACACAGGCTCATGTCACCTCTTTACCCTGGAAGATGTAAGTCACTTCAAGGTGGAAAAAGTCCCAAGTCTTAAGAAATGACAGTGCTGGGCATGTATGCCTTCAGCCCATTAAGGGCAAGTAAGACACAGGGGGAAGACAAGGGAAGGAAACTCAGAGGTAAAATCCAAACATTTTCTGCAAGGTTAAAACAGAAGTTTTGCCAAAATCAGCATAAATTACAAGTAAAAATGGAATTGTATTCTCTTCAGCATCATACAAGCTTGCCATCTTGTGGTCAAACTAACAGTCTTGTGCCTGTTCATTGGCAATTTCTATTCTATCCCATTGTCCTGGTGAAGCAAGCCAGGGGGTATGACCAGAGTGGTGTATCTGACTATAATACAAGAAAGTAATAACAAACCATATCAAACAAATGAAAGCAAAAACAGAAAACAAACCCTAGAATAGTGATCCCTAATGTAAACATTACTCATAATGTTCTTGCCATCCAGTTTCTCAGAATAATTTCATTAACACTGCACTCAACACAGGGAGCAATCTGCCAAGTGTCATATTCTAGAGAAAAGCACTTTACAAAGAGCCAAAATGATGAGTATACAAACGCAGCTTAAGTTAGCAAGAAAAGTATCTTGATCAACCCAAGGGAAGTAAAAATAAAATGTACTGAAAATACGCTAAATATACCTAACCCAGCAAACATCACTGCTGACCTTTTGCTCCTTTGAAATTACTCAACACAAATAGCTTAATGTAGACCTGAGAAAATTTCTTCAACACAAAGCTTATTTCATAATAAAATAATAAATGTCTTATGCACTTTATTGAATGTGGTGCAGTGTAAACCCCTATTTTCCCTTAATATCCTGTTGCTTATGCAGCAGTGACTCATCGCTGCTGCCCAGCATCTTGAGCAAGTTCTGTACTGCACACTACCGATGTGAAAAAATTTTAAATTTCAAAAGTCAAAGTCAGTTTTCCACTGAATTCTTATTTTTCTTTCATTCTTCAGTTGTGGCAATTGAATTCAGGGCCCTGTGTGTGTTAAAACAAGTTACTTTTAAAAGAAGACACAGCCTCAGTATTTTTATTTTATATTTAAACAGGGTCTTGATCAAATGTCCAGATCGGACTTGGGTGTTGTACCACCCCTGTCTCAATTTCTCGTACCACTGGTATAATAGGTGTACACCAACATGCCTTACTGATGTTAGGTTTACCCAAGCCCTGTCATCCTGGGTGGTAGTGGTTATTAAAGGACCCACGTATTAGCCAGGCCTCTTGACATATGCCTCTTATCTCAGCATTCCAGGACGCTGAAAGCAAATGGAAAGCTCACCCCAGCTTGGGCAACTTAGTGAGCATTGGTCTCAAAACTCAAAACCCAAAAAGAAGAAATTAAAAGGTGTGGGGAATACAGATCAGAACAAAAGTCTAGAGTTCTATCTCTTGTACAAAAAAACCCAAAACAGCCACACCCTGTAATCTTTTGGATCCCAAACAATCCTCCCCCATCACATGTAGATGATGGTGTGTCTATCTAATTTTTAAGCCTACAACAAGGCCAGGAATTTCCATAACTTTCAATTTCCTCAAAAATGATTAGGTTGCCTGATGAGTAATAACAGAAGACACATTTATCTAACATTTAATAAGTTCTCCTTTTTCCTTCATGCCTGTGGTCTTTGACCTCTCGAACTGAGCCAGTACACAATTCTGTCAACCTAAGAACAATCTAAACTATAGCAGAAGATGCTCTCCCCACCCCAGGTAAATATTCTTCAGTTTGTTAGTTACCCAGGTCATAGCTCTAGTTACAGTTCCTGTTACTTTTGTTTCTTAGAAAGGGCTAGTCAATGTGATGCACGGTTGGTCACTAAGATGCACATTGTATAGACCAATCCCCAGTTGACAAGCCATTCTGCCTCTGCACTTCCTGCTTGCTTATCCCATATAAGCCCTAAACCCCCAGAGATCAGAGTCTGATATTTTGGGAATGATCCCCATCAGTGCCTATCGAGGTAAATAAATCTGCCTCCCAGTCCTGGGTGTCATTTCAGTGTTTCTATGTGCCATAGTAAAACCTCTGGGGAAGCCCTTATCTGCTGGAAGTGCTGATACTGGAATCCTCAGCATGCTCCCCTCTCCCACTTTTTCTTCTCCCAACTGCTTCTCCTTAAAAGGAAAACTCATTTATCCTGAACCATTCTTATGCCTTCAGGCCTTAACTCTGGGCCTCCATCTCTCCCCACCCCCCACAGTATTCTTTTAATATAAAGCCCACCTTAATCAGCACGTCAATTTTTAAAACAATGTCCACAAACAGTACAAGTAGTATAGCAATTAATGAGCTGACACCCCTCTCCACCTCCATTCCTGCCAAATCACGAGTCCTTGCAGATGCCCCAGTTCAAAGGTTTTCCCAGTGTGGTATTAACATCCAGGCCCTTTGGAAAGGTGTCCTTAGTACGGACACTTTCAACTGCCCTGCTAACACGCTAGCATCCCCTGCATTCTTCTCAGCTTTCTGAACTCTGTGAGAAGGCATCACATCAACGGTGTACTCTGAGTTGAGGCGGCACCTGAATAATTAAAATGATTCGGTTTTTTGTGTTGCCCTCTCTTCAGTGCATGCTTGGTAAACGCCCCACCACCGAGTCTCAGACCCGCCAATGGTAAAAACTGCTTTTGATTCTCACTGCCTTTATCAACACCTGTCATGAATTTGGAAATGTGGGAAATACTGGAAATTCAGGCTTTCACTGTCGTCAGGAAGGCACGCTTTCGCCCAAGAAAGGGAGAGGCGGGAAGATGCAAGTCCACCCGGCCTGCCACGGAGAGGAACGAGAGCGGGAACGCACGCCTCAACCGGAGCCGGGTCCCCCACACCCCGTCCGCCTGCACGGGACACGGGCTGTGGGCGGCGCCGCCCGCGCCTGCGCTCTCGGCTGGGGGGGCCGCCGGGGGAGACTCCGCTCTGCGGACCAGGACGGGGCGGCCCGGACCGAGCACGGGGACACGGGGCACGCGCGCGCGCCGGGAGCGCTCGGACGGTCTGCAGCCTTCCCCGGCTGCTCCCGCCTCCTGTTGGGCCTCACCCCCGTGGCGTCCCGCTCTGTACCGTCACCATCGTGGAGCCTGAGGGTCGCCCAGGGGTCCTTCCCAGCGGCACCGGGCGGGGAGAGCGCAGGAGAAGGCCGCGGAGGCAGGCGCGGGCACTGACGGACGCGCTCCGCATGCAGATTCCCCCCGCCCCTGAAACCGGAAAGCCCACCCCCCCTCCCACCTGATTGGGCCAGTCCTACGGCCCTCCTCGTACTGATTGGCTCCGGTTCCAATGCCCGCCTCTTACTCAGTGATTGGCTGCTGCTGCAGTGATCGGCTACTGCCGATCCCCTGAGCTGGGCGTGACGTCAGAGACAAGCTGTAGTTGCGCGAGCCCAGCTCTCACAGTGGGTTGTGAGTGAGAGAGCTCTGCGGCGGTGTTTGTGCCCGCGCACCCACCCGTCCTGACCCGAAGGCTAGTTGGCTTTACGCGGAGTTTGCGCCTGGTTTTTCAGAGCTGCCACTGTCTTTTTTTGAGTTTTGTTTTGTCGTTTTGTTGAGTCAGGGGCTGGCTGTGTGGTTTAGGCTGTTCTTGAGCTAACTGTATTCCAGGCTGGCCTTGAACTTGTAACCCTCCGTGAGCCACCGCAGTTCTTGAATTAAGAGACGTGCACCACCTAGCCTGGCTGCTCCTGACTTCTGAGTGGACCCGGAGGGCTCTTTGTGTTACTTCTCAGAGTGGGCTGACAAGTGTGCTAAGACAGTTAATACGGCATGGAGAAATCACAGACGTGAGGGACAGTCGGGAGTCCAAGCAGGGACAGGACGCAATGGAAGAGAGGGAGGGCCTGAATGCTGTGAGATGTCAAAATTTGGAGTAAGGTAGCTGGCTACATGGACAAGATTTCCTTACACTATCTCTCAATCTAACCATTCAAGAAAGAAAAGAATGCCAAAAAAGGAATACAATTACTGAAGAAACTAAAGGTAAATAAAAATAATATTCTGCAAAGGAGTTAAAATGAAAGAAAACAAACATTTCAGATGTTTCAGATTAACAATATGTTTTATCCAGGGTCACAAAAAAACCCCCTAAATTGTGAAGAAAAACATATTCCCAAGCAAGAGACTCCATACTGCCTGGTGTTGAGGTGAGGATACCTAAGAAATGCATCCTGTAAACTCTGTTTTCTGGAGTTCCTTCCTCAGAGCTTAAACCTGTCCATCTTTCAATACATTATATTTCCACAAGGAAAATAGTACCTGAAGTCAAGAGAAACTACTGATTAATATCTTGTTTGGCAGTTTGGCTTTAGACATGTGTAAGGTATTACTAAAGCACTTCCTGTGTGTCTGGTTGTGGCATGGGGGAGTGACATTTAGGACCATACCCAGCTTTCAGGTACTTGTTTTTTCAGTGCTTCCTGATTCTTCTATGGTAATTCCATTTCTCTTTATTTCCTTCCACTGTGATACTTCTCCACAGGAGACAAAAAAACAACAAAATTCAATCTCTGAAATCATGAGTTAAAATTGTCTTTTTATTCTCAAAGTCTTTATGTCAGCTGTTTTGTACCTGCAAACCCTGCCTCCCCTCAAAAACGAATACAATTAATATTTGGTGTTTGAACAAAATAAACTGCCCATCTTAGTTACTTTCCTCTTGCTGCTGAGACCAAATACCTGACACCCAGAATTAAGGAAGGAAAGGTTTATTTAACTCACAGTCTGTGGAGGTTTCAGACCATACTCAGTGGGCTCCAAGGCAGGGTGGCACATGGCAGAGGGCAACCATTCATGGCCTAGGAAGATAGCCAAAAGCAGCAACAGCAAAAAGGAGGACAGGCAGCTACAGGAACAGGCCTCTTTCCCTCCCTTACATTGTATGCAAACTACCCGCCCCAGGGCAAGTGTAGCACTCACATCCATAATGCCAGCGTTGGACCATGAAACAATCATAACTCCAGAAGCCCGCCTCATGACTACATTAGGCTTTGGGGGGACATCCAGATACAAACCCAAACACTGCCAAAGGCACAAATACTTTCTTCAGAATACTGTATAAGTGAGTTTTATCTAGGACTGCTCCTTACAGATTTCCTTCATTATAGTATTTCAGTCTGCCTCCAAAGGCACTTTGCATATCAAAAGTACTTTCTAAGGAGTATTCCTGGTAAACAATAAAAGCCCCTGAAAAGACATACCCCTCAATACTATTTACACATGTGTCATCTATATTCCACTGCTCTGCAGCTTGTTGCTGTCAACATCTAATCAAATCGGGGCTGGGGATTTAGCTCAGCAGCACAGCACCTGCCTGGCAAGTGCAAGGTCATGAGTTCGATTCCCGGTACCAGAGTGGGGGGAAATTAATCAAATCAAGTCTTTAAGTTAAAACAAGGAGAGTCCTTGCTTTCCTTCTGTATTTATTTAGGAAGTAGAAAAGGACTATTCTAAGATACTGAATATGGATTTAAAATATGCAAGAAATATTACTCATTGGAAAACAAAAAGGCCATGAAGCATTTCCACATGACAAAATGTATAGAGACATCTACTAAAATGTAAATTGTTCATTTTTTTCTAGGGTATTGGTGGTTCCCTCACCATTTCACTGAATGTTGTCACAGGTTGCTGTGTGCCTAGGGATTTACAGATTTTGGTTAGCTTTTTAAAACCATGTCTTGATTCCCTCACAACACTACTGACCCATTATATTATTTCTGTAATAAAATACTAAGCATCCTTTTCCCATTCAAACGGTGTAAGCCACATAAGTATTAATTCACTGGAGGGTCAATCACATCCCTCTATTTCAATTATCCATTAGAATTTATGTTACAATAAATATGGAGATATTTCAGTTGAATTCTAGGGACAGATTTACTGTGATTTTTCTCCACAGCCTGTCCTGCCACCGTAGTTATGAGAAAACACATAGAATATGACAGTACTGGATCACAATTTAGGAATTCTGATATAAGAACTTCTAAGACTCTTAGAACCTCTTAAGTGAAAATTCTGCACTTTGTACCATAAAAATCATGGTTAGTACCTGGGGAACTTGTCATAGTTTTTTGATGGGGAGTAATCAGAGTCCAGAGGGACAAAGAAATTCTTAAAAAGTGGAATTTGTAAAACTTGTCTGTTTAATTGGCAACCGAGTCAAAAAATTAAGCCTACCCATCGGACCTGTGGAAAGGGGGAAAAAGTATTGAGACTCAGTTGATAATCAAAACCAAAAATAATAAAATGAATCCTTTCATTATAGCAGAGAATTATTTACTTGTATTGGAGGACATCCTGGTCACTGAATGATATTTAACATCATCCTTGGCCTAAACACAAAAGTTGCCTGTAAAATCTATTCCCTGTCTATATCATTAGAAAAAAATATATCTCCAAACATATTCACATGGTTCCTGAAAACAAAACAAAACAATTCTGATTCTAAACTTTTCACCTAACATCTACATTTTGCACCAGGAAGGGCTACATGAAAAGATGCTCAGAATGCACAATATATATTACTTTTTTCTCTATACATATTTACCTATGATACATTTTAATTGATAAATTAATGCAAAAGTAGAGATTAATAATAGTAACTAATGCCGCAATATTGTTCTAAGAACAGCATGGTGCAGTAAATGTCACGTGGATGTGGTGCTATTCTCTGAATGCTTCACCTACATTATTTATCCTTTATGTCATGATGTGACACCATGTGATAACTACATGATAAGAAGTGACATGGATGATGGAGAAGTTCACATGAGATTCATCACGATACTTGCACATCAGAAAACTTTTGGACTATTGGGAATTGGACTGGCAGAGGAGGGGGCCAGCTAGCTCTCTGTGCGAACCTAGGAGACCCAGGGTGTGAGGTGGCCTCACTTGGACAGGAGGGCAGGAAAACCTACACTGCTGTAGAAGAGGCTGTGAGGAGTACACGGGATGGGGCCACACACTGGACCATGGCCCTGCAGAACCAGGGTACCTTCTACCTGTTGCTCTTGTAATTCATTGGGGTGTGATTGCTGGGAAAGATTTCTATAAGATCTTGGGGGTGCCGTGTAGTACCTCTGTAAAGGACATTTAAAAGGCCTACAGAAAACTGTCCCTGCAGCTCCATCCTGACAGGAATCCTGATGATCCCCAAACGCAGGAGAAATGCCAGGATCTGGGGCTGCTTACCAAGTGCTGTCAGACAGTGAAAACAAACAGTAAGATACTTATAGTCATCAGAGGTCTCATGGAGATGTTTTTCACACTTCTTTGCAGATTTTGGTTTCCTGTTTGGAGAAACCCTTAATCAGTAACACAGAAAACTTCCAAGAGGAAGTGATATTATTGTAGATCTAGAAGTCACCTTGGAAGAAGTATATGCAGGAAAGTTTGTGGAAGTAGTTAGAAACAAGCCTGATGCCAGGCAGGCTCCTAGCAAACAGAAATGTAATTATCAGCAAGAGATGAGGACCAACCAACTGGGTCCTGAGAAGTTCCAGATGACCCAGGAAGTGGCCTGTGATGAGTGCCCTGTGGCAAACTAGTGAATGAAAACAAACACTGGAAGTAGAAATAGAAGCTGGAGTGAGAGACGGCATGGAATACCCTTTCATTGGAGAAGGTGATCTTGGCGTGCATGGGGGGCCTGGAGACTTACGGTTCCAAATCAAAGGTGTTAAGCAACAAATACTTGAAAGACGAGGAGATGATCTGTACACAAATGTGACAATCTCACTAGTTGAGTCTCTGGTCAAGTTTGAGATGGACGTTACTAAATTGGATGGTCACAGGGTATATATTTCCAGGGACAAGATCACCAAGCCAGGAGCCAAGCAATGGAAGATAGGGGAAGGGATCCCCAACTTTGACAGTAACAACATCAAGGGCTTTTTTTTTTTTTTTTTTTTTTTTTTTTTTTGAGGCAGGGTCTCACTATGTAATTCAACCAGGCATTGAACTCATTATGTGGCCCAGGCTGGCCTTGAACTCACAGAAATCCTCCAGTCTCAACCTCCTGAGCAATCCTCCTGAGGATTATAGGTGTGCGCCATCACGCCTGGCTGAGGGCTCTTTGATAATCACTTTTGATGTGGATTTTCCAAAAGAACAGTTAGCAGAGGAAGAAAGAAAAGATATCAAACAGCTTCTGAAACAAGGATCAGTGCAGATGTTATATAATAGACTATAAGGATATTAAGAGTGAATAAATTTGGACTTTGTTAAAAAAAGAAAACTTTTGAAAAACAAAATTTATTTGTTTGGGTCATGACATAGTGCATGAATGTGATTTACTGGTATCTTGTAGAAGAGGAACAAGAATGTTGATCAGTGTCACCCAAAATACAGGACAGCCCTATTAGAAGGAAACACTCAAATATCACTCGTGCTGTGCTTGAAAACCCTGCTGCAAATGGTCTTCTACACTTGTGCCCCTGCTCACTGCTACTGAATTATCAACTAGTTCATGTGCCTTTTTTCATGCTGGCTGTAAACCCAGACATGATGCACAGTATACACGTGCCCAAATGGAGGGATTTCAGAGAGTGCAATGCTTATGCCACTCATATCTTTTCCTTACTTACAACACCATCCGTGAGTTTTGGTTTCATATGAAAAAAAATTAAAGCAGTCAACACCTTGACTTACTTCCAGTGCTATGATGTGTTTCACCTTCTATGGTTACTTTCTCAAGAGCTTAATCCCTCTCTGAATTCACATTAACTTCTATCTAACTTAGCTGTCTATAATAAAGTCACATTCATTTCACATATAAAGAACAAGATACATAGAGATTAAACAATTGATCAAGCACACACAGTTAATAAGAGATTTAATCCAGCACCTGGAGTCTAGAATTTATTTACTAACATACTAGGCAAGACTTAGCTGACATCATATAACACAAAAACTGAGCACTCTTTAGATAATTAAATATACTTTTTCTTCATTTCTAGGCGTGCAACACAGTAGCTCATGCATATTAAACAAGCACTGAACAATGGATCCATACCACCAATCTACTTGTTTCTTTGTTTTTGTTGAGACAGGGTTCACTAAGTTGCCTAGGCTACCGTGGAACTTGCAGTCCTCCTGCATCAGCATGTACTACTAACCTGGAAAAACTTACATATTTGCACTGAGAATAATATTACCTTACTTACAATCATAACATACTAACTAAAGTGCTGATGACCATGAAACATTTGAGATGATTTATTTGAACTTTATTTTACTATAAAATTTCAGGCGATAAGACATTGATTTCTTGCTTTCACACATTATAAAATTATAGATACTGGATCAATATTATCATAAGAAATTTTGTGCACTAAAAAGTGCTAAAACCTTTAAAATTTTCAAATGTATTCCATCTACTTAATAATATAATATTATAATCATAAATAGAGAGATTTTATACCTGTCTGTATTTTTAGAGTCAAAATGAAGTGTTGGTTTTATATTCAGAGCTTCAAAGCAACAAGATCTCTGAATGTAATCAGCAAATTCCAAAGGGAAAAAAGTTCACTTGTGGTCTAATTCAGCTTTCTTTGAATTATCTGCCCTACTAAACCCACTGAATAATCAGGTGAATATTAGGTAAAATATCATTGTTACATGTACATGGCACCCAAATCATTTAGGAATGCTTTCCATTTTTAATTTTGCAAAAAATAAGTGATATAATTTTAGTCATTACAGCTTTATTTAAAAAGTATCCCCTTGGCAGATGGAGGGAAAGTCTAATAATAGAGCAAAAGTAAACCCACAAATAGCCACTGTGGTTGGGAGCCCCCAAATTTATACAATAAGTAGAATACCTGCAATAGTGAGGAGGAGGAAAACAAGCAAAGGGGAAGGTGTGTTTAATGAGTTTCATTTTGACTCACAAAAAGGCACTATATTTCTACAGGAACAAAACACACTTTGATCATTTTTACTCCCCAGTCACTCTTGCCCTGCGTTCTTCCTTAGTTTCACTTTTTTGGTGGAGTTCAATATGTACAGTGTATTTGGCTCACATCCTTCGTCCGTATTACCCACCCTTACTTGAAACAGGAATCCAGCCCTAATAGGTGACTAAATCCAGTGATGGCTTGATTTTGAATCTCCTAGTCTCTTGAACTATGTGAAAGAAAATTATGCTAGTAATTAATTATTCCACTTAAGATATTTCCTTATAGCAGTAGAAATAAAAGAGGACAACAGTCTTGCTGTCATGAAGTCGCAATTCCAAAGTTAGTGCTACTGAGTTAAAAATTAGTATGAAGTGCTTTGTTTCCTGTTCCATTTTAAAGGACTTTTTACAATTATATTAACTCCACTCAGACTTCAAGATAACCTGTCTTTTTCAGACATTCAATCACTGACCTCGAGTCTATGGGTGATGTTAATTGTCCCATTTCCCATACATATAATATTTAGCTTATTATTTTCCTTGCAGAAAAAGTTCATATTAATTTAATAACCAAAGGAGACAAACAGTGTGATGGTACTATTAAATATATATCACAAACATGAAATTGATGAAGAAGTACTGGCATTTCTGTGTCTTGTTCCATGAGAAAATACTTTCCAGACTATCACTGCACTTGCCTTCCTTCTTCCAATTTGTAGGTAAGTACATCTATTTCAAGTTTCATTTTATAACTTCTGGGTTATAGAAACACAAACCACAGGGACGCTAAAAGGAATGCCAAAAGCCAAGCAAACATATAATACACAAAGTTGGAACAAATAATACTTTATTTTTTTCCTTTCTTTTGTAAATTGGTTCTAATTTATCTTACTTTTTTTTAGGTTTTTTGTATTTATTTTTTATTTTTATCTTACATGTGGATTGGTCATTTCTTGATTGCTTTTATTCTAAAAAATTTAAAAGACACATGAGTAATCTACTCTCTGAGATATCATGTATAAGAAGAGTCATTTATTCTTGACTTTTTGGTCTGAGGAATAAATCAAGCACTTCAACATGCCAGGCATGTTATAACACTGAGACACATCCACGGGCTCAAGAAGATTTTTTTATTTACTACAATTACATATAAAATAACATTCATTTTGTTATATGATAACTTATTAGGGAGTTGTTCCCCTGAAACCTTCTGCAGTAGATACTTTTACTCACAGCCCATACTTGATTTTTTTAACTCCTAATATCTGTACGTCTATCAGAATTACTATGTCTCTTTCACCTCGTTCCCCAAAGTGCATTATAACATGTTAACCCTTGCGGTAAAAGGTACATCAGGTGATGGAGTGACTCAAATTTCTAAACACTCTATCCCTAAATGTTTTAATTTTATATATACTTACTTTGAACCATGGCTGAATATCAGCCATTTGACAAATATAATTTAGTGCTGCTGACATGGTTTTGTGGTTTTAAAAAATCTCGCAGATAATTTCATTATATGTTATTTTCTAAAATGTCACCATAGCCAGGCGTGGTGGCGCACGCCTGTAATCCCAGCACCCGGGAGGCTGAGGCAGGAGGATCATTGCGAGTTCAAGACCAGCCTGGGCTACAAAATGAGCTCAAGGCCAGCCTGAACTGCATAGTGAGACCCTGTCTCAAAAAGACAAAATAAAATAAAATAAAATGTCATCATAATGTTGGTAAAAGCAACTCATACACTGTTGCTGGGAATGTAAATTGGCACACCAGCTATGGAAAACAGAATGAAGTTTTCTCAAAGAACTAAAAGTACTGACTTCCAGGAAGATGCTGGAGTGGTAAGTAGCAGAGAAAGAGCCTCTCTGACATTTCCGATTCCACTGGAATATAGCAACACCAGGAAGACAGAGGGAAATGGGTGCCCTGAACCTAGGATGCATCTGCAGTGAGAACTGAAGCCCATGGTGAGAAGGAAGAGAAACTTCAGTGAAAACGAAGGAGGGAGCTGAGCAGTGCCTTCTGCCTAAGTCAGGACTCACAGCGTGGGAGGAACAATTCCGATGCGGGGACACATGGTGACTGCTCACAGCACCAGAGGCCTCCAAGGAGAGACACAGCAGTGGGAGGGAGCAGTGGACGTGCAAGACTGCACTGACTGCTGGTGAGCGCTGTAGGGCCAAACATCCTGAGGGAAAGAACAACTGGGATGAGGGAAAAGTTGAAAGGAAGAAAGAAAGAAAGAAAGAAAGAAAGAAAGAAAGAAAGAAAGAAAGAAAGAAAGAAAGAAAGAAAAGAAAGATGATAAAGGGGCCAATCAAACTCACTGGAAGAATGATAGCCTCTTTAATAAATGGTGCTGGAAAAATTGGCTTAATACCTGCCAAAAACTGAAAATAGACCCAAGCCTATCACCATGAACCAAACTCAAGTCAAAATGGTTCACAGATCTCAATATTAAAACAGAAACACTGGTTTCTAGGCGCTGGGAGGCCCAGGGGACGGGCGG